>NW_026646383.1:0-196736 GCF_949987535.1 Balaenoptera acutorostrata
TGGAGATTTGGGACCCATGGGATGGGTACCATGCAGTATTACTTGAAAGGGTCTGCGTTGGCTCACCCAACCTCACCGAACCTCTCAGCCCCAAGAGTGTCCACCCTTATGTCTCAATCAGCTGTGGGTCTAGATATGGTCAATCCAGGTTGCATCACAGCCCCTGAACGAATTTTGTAAGAATTTCTCTCTCTTTCACTGTCTTTGTTTCACGGGTTTTGAAAAGTAATTTATTTTTATAATGGGGTTTAGCTGCTTTTCACGGCTGTGTTTATGCCGCTTTACACCCCCTTGACTCACTTACAGAGAGATATCAATACATAGGTTTGAAGATTCTTACTAGTCAGATATATTCTTGTGCGGTGAATAGGGGGTGTTGAGTCCAGTTCACTGAAAAAGGAATAGGTCTTGTCTCTTACATATTGGGTTTATGGAACGGTATCTGAGCTAATTTGAAACCCTTGTTTTATGCATCACCCCACCTCACCTTTCCCGTTCAGCAGCCATAGTGTGTTTTCTAAACGTGTGACTCTGTTCTGTTTTGTAATTCAGTTCAAGTGTAGCGGTTTTTACATTCCCTCTAGAAGTGATATCTTAGGATAAGTGTCTTTTTCTGTGTGACTTATTTCACTTAGAATCGTCGTACCTAAATCCACTCATCGTGCTGCTACTAGCCTTATGACGTTGATTTCATGGCTGAGTGATATTCCATTGTACATGAGGACCACAACTTCTTTATCCATTTTTCTCTTTCCTAGGATATTTAAGGTGTAATGAAGTGGGGGTTCTTGTCAACAGAGCAGCCCTAAACTTTGGGGTGCCTGTGTCTTGCTGATTTTTAGTTTTCCCAACTTATACGCCCATGAGTGGAAGTGCCCTATGCTCTCCAAGCTGTGTTTTTTAGATGTTTCAGAACACACCGTACACTTCTCCAGAGTGGCTGTTGGCAATTTACATCCCACCCATCAGCGTAGCAAGGCTCCCATTTCTCCATGGCCGGTCCTGCACTTCTGGTTTGGACACTTTTTTCCGCATGGCCCTTTTGCCCGCTGGGAAGCGAGACTTCTTTGGAGCGCTGATTTGCCTTTCCAGGTTGCTTGGTTGGCCAAAAAGGGCGTATGCGTTTTTTCCTGAATATATTCAGGAAAAAACGCATACGCCCTTTTTGGCCAAGGGCATCATTTTCCACGTTTTGCCGCTTTTCATGTGCTTTCAAGGCGATTCGAATCTACCTCCTGAAATCTGTTTCCTGCAATTCTGCCTTGCTTTCAAAGCCTCTTCGTTGCCTTCCCTTAATATATTTGTGGATGAGAGGTATCATTTAAAACTCTGCAGGTTTGTGAATTGCAGTGCCCCTGAGCTCCATTTTTCATCTCGCTTTTCTGGGAGCTGGCCGCAAAAGCGCAGGATTGCTTCAGGCCCTCTTCTGGTTCTGGGGGGCAGGCTGAGCTTGTGCTTAATTCTTCTTCCTGATGGGAAAATAGAGTGACCTGTGCCTGTCCCAACACCTAGAGCTAGTCTCTCATTGGTTCCCCCTCTTCCCGTTCATCCTCAGGACAAATTGCAACCTGTACGGAACAGGAGGTTAAAGGTGCTGATTCTCCAAGGAGGGAGATGGCTAGTAAATCGGCTGGAATGGCGAACCCGAGCAAAGGAGATGAGAAATGAGGTGCGTTTTAGAAACCTTTCCCGATCACACGGTGTACCATCTTCTGGGTTTCTCATGCCTGTTTTCGATGTAGGAAGATGCCCTTGAACCTGGAGATTTGGGACCCATGGGATGGGTACCATGCAGTATTACTTGAAAGGGTCTGCGTTGGCTCACCCAACCTCACCGAACCTCTCAGCCCCAAGAGTGTCCACCCTTATGTCTCAATCAGCTGTGGGTCTAGATATGGTCAATCCAGGTTGCATCACAGCCCCTGAACGAATTTTGTAAGAATTTCTCTCTCTTTCACTGTCTTTGTTTCACGGGTTTTGAAAAGTAATTTATTTTTATAATGGGGTTTAGCTGCTTTTCACGGCTGTGTTTATGCCGCTTTACACCCCCTTGACTCACGTACAGAGAGATATCAATAGATAGGTTTGAAGATTCTTACTAGTCAGATATAATCTTGTGCGGTGAATAGGGGGTGTTGAGTCCAGTTCACTGAAAAAGGAATAGGTCTTGTCTCTTACATATTGGGTTTATGGAACGGTATCTGAGCTAATTTGAAACCCTTGTTTTATGCATCACCCCACCTCACCTTTCCCGTTCAGCAGCCATAGTGTGTTTTCTAAACGTGTGACTCTGTTCTGTTTTGTAATTCAGTTCAAGTGTAGCGGTTTTTACATTCCCTCTAGAAGTGATATCTTATGATAAGTGTCTTTTTCTGTGTGACTTATTTCACTTAGAATCGTCGTACCTAAATCCACTCATCGTGCTGCTACTAGCCTTATGACGTTGATTTCATGGCTGAGTGATATTCCATTGTACATGAGGACCACAACTTCTTTATCCATTTTTCTCTTTCCTAGGATATTTAAGGTGTAATGAAGTGGGGGTTCTTGTCAACAGAGCAGCCCTAAACTTTGGGCTGCCTGTGTCTTGCTGATTTTTAGTTTTCCCAACTTATACGCCCATGAGTGGAAGTGCCCTATGCTCTCCAAGCTGTGTTTTTTAGATGTTTCAGAACACACCGTACACTTCTCCAGAGTGGCTGTTGGCAATTTACATCCCACCCATCAGCGTAGCAAGGCTCCCATTTCTCCATGGCCGGTCCTGCACTTCTGGTTTGGACACTTTATTCCGCATGGCCCTTTTGCCCGCTGGGAAGCGAGACTTCTTTGGAGCGCTGATTGGCCTTTCCAGGTTGCTTGGTTGGCCAAAAAGGGCGTATGCGTTTTTTCCTGAATATATTCAGGAAAAAACGCATACGCCCTTTTTGGCCAAGGGCATCATTGTCCACGTTTTGCCGCTTTTCATGTGCTTTCAAGGCGATTCGAATCTACCTCCTGAAATCTGTTTCCTGCAATTCTGCCTTGCTTTCAAAGCCTCTTCGTTGCCTTCCCTTAATATATTTGTGGACGAGAGGTATCATTTAAAACTCTGCAGGTTTGTGAATTGCAGTGCCCCTGAGCTCCATTTTTCAACTCGCTTTTTTGGGAGCTGGCCGCAAAAGCGCAGGATTGCTTCAGGCCCTCTTCTGGTTCTGGGGGGCAGGCTGAGCTTGTGCTTAATTCTTCTTCCTGATGGGAAAATAGAGTGACCTGTGCCTGTCCCAACACCTAGAGCTAGTCTCTCATTGGTTCCCCCTCTTCCCGTTCATCCTCAGGACAAATTGCAACCTGTACGGAACAGGAGGTTAAAGGTGCTGATTCTCCAAGGAGGGAGATGGCTAGTAAATCGGCTGGAATGGCGAACCCGAGCCAAGGAGATGAGAAATGAGGTGCGTTTTAGAAACCTTTCCCGATCACACGGTGTACCATCTTCTGGGTTTCTCATGCCTGTTTTCGATGTAGGAAGATGCCCTTGAACCTGGAGATTTGGGACCCGTGGGATGGGTACCATGCAGTATTACTTGAAAGGGTCTGCGTTGGCTCACCCAACCTCACCGAACCTCTCAGCCCCAAGAGTGTCCACCCTTATGTCTCAATCAGCTGTGGGTCTAGATATGGTCAATCCAGGTTGCATCACAGCCCCTGAACGAATTTTGGAAGAATTTCTCTCTCTTTCACTGTCTTTGTTTCACGGGTTTTGAAAAGGAATTTATTTTTATAATGGGGTTTAGCTGCTTTTCACGGCTGTGTTTATGCCGCTTTACACCCCCTTGACTCACTTACAGAGAGATATCAATACATAGGTTTGAAGATTCTTACTAGTCAGATATATTCTTGTGCGGTGAATAGGGGGTGTTGAGTCCAGTTCACTGAAAAAGGAATAGGTCTTGTCTCTTACATATTGGGTTTATGGAACGGTATCTGAGCTAATTTGAAACCCTTGTTTTATGCATCACCCCACCTCACCTTTCCCGTTCAGCAGCCATAGTGTGTTTTCTAAACGTGTGACTCTGTTCTGTTTTGTAATTCAGTTCAAGTGTAGCGGTTTTTACATTCCCTCTAGAAGTGATATCTTAAGATAAGTGTCTTTTTCTGTGTGACTTATTTCACTTAGAATCGTCGTACCTAAATCCACTCATCGTGCTGCTACTAGCCTTATGACGTTGATTTCATGGCTGAGTGATATTCCATTGTACATGAGGACCACAACTTCTTTATCCATTTTTCTCTTTCCTAGGATATTTAAGGTGTAATGAAGTGGGGGTTCTTGTCAACAGAGCAGCCCTAAACTTTGGGGTGCCTGTGTCTTGCTGATTTTTAGTTTTCCCAACTTATACGCCCATGAGTGGAAGTGCCCTATGCTCTCCAAGCTGTGTTTTTTAGATGTTTCAGAACACACCGTACACTTCTCCAGAGTGGCTGTTGGCAATTTACATCCCACCCATCAGCGTAGCAAGGCTCCCATTTCTCCATGGCCGGTCCTGCACTTCTGGTTTGGACACTTTTTTCCGCATGGCCCTTTTGCCCGCTGGGAAGCGAGACTTCTTTGGAGCGCTGATTTGCCTTTCCAGGTTGCTTGGTTGGCCAAAAAGGGCGTATGCGTTTTTTCCTGAATATATTCAGGAAAAAACGCATACGCCCTTTTTGGCCAAGGGCATCATTGTCCACGTTTTGCCGCTTTTCATGTGCTTTCAAGGCGATTCGAATCTACCTCCTGAAATCTGTTTCCTGCAATTCTGCCTTGCTTTCAAAGCCTCTTCGTTGCCTTCCCTTAATATATTTGTGGATGAGAGGTATCATTTAAAACTCTGCAGGTTTGTGAATTGCAGTGCCCCTGAGCTCCATTTTTCATCTCGCTTTTCTGGGAGCTGGCCGCAAAAGCGCAGGATTGCTTCAGGCCTTCTTCTGGTTCTGGGGGGCAGGTTGAGCTTGTGCTTAATTCTTCTTCCTGATGGGAAAATAGAGTGACCTGTGCCTGTCCCAACACCTAGAGCTAGTCTCTCATTGGTTCCCCCTCTTCCCGTTCATCCTCAGGACAAATTGCAACCTGTACGGAACAGGAGGTTAAAGGTGCTGATTCTCCAAGGAGGGAGATGGCTAGTAAATCGGCTGGAATGGCGAACCCGAGCAAAGGAGATGAGAAATGAGGTGCGTTTTAGAAACCTTTCCCGATCACACGGTGTACCATCTTCTGGGTTTCTCATGCCTGTTTTCGATGTAGGAAGATGCCCTTGAACCTGGAGATTTGGGACCCATGGGATGGGTACCATGCAGTATTACTTGAAAGGGTCTGCGTTGGCTCACCCAACCTCACCGAACCTCTCAGCCCCAAGAGTGTCCACCCTTATGTCTCAATCAGCTGTGGGTCTAGATATGGTCAATCCAGGTTGCATCACAGCCCCTGAACGAATTTTGTAAGAATTTCTCTCTCTTTCACTGTCTTTGTTTCACGGGTTTTGAAAAGTAATTTATTTTTATAATGGGGTTTAGCTGCTTTTCACGGCTGTGTTTATGCCGCTTTACACCCCCTTGACTCACGTACAGAGAGATATCAATAGATAGGTTTGAAGATTCTTACTAGTCAGATATAATCTTGTGCGGTGAATAGGGGGTGTTGAGTCCAGTTCACTGAAAAAGGAATAGGTCTTGTCTCTTACATATTGGGTTTATGGAACGGTATCTGAGCTAATTTGAAACCCTTGTTTTATGCATCACCCCACCTCACCTTTCCCGTTCAGCAGCCATAGTGTGTTTTCTAAACGTGTGACTCTGTTCTGTTTTGTAATTCAGTTCAAGTGTAGCGGTTTTTACATTCCCTCTAGAAGTGATATCTTAGGATAAGTGTCTTTTTCTGTGTGACTTATTTCACTTAGAATCGTCGTACCTAAATCCACTCATCGTGCTGCTACTAGCCTTATGACGTTGATTTCATGGCTGAGTGATATTCCATTGTACATGAGGACCACAACTTCTTTATCCATTTTTCTCTTTCCTAGGATATTTAAGGTGTAATGAAGTGGGGGTTCTTGTCAACAGAGCAGCCCTAAACTTTGGGCTGCCTGTGTCTTGCTGATTTTTAGTTTTCCCAACTTATACGCCCATGAGTGGAAGTGCCCTATGCTCTCCAAGCTGTGTTTTTTAGATGTTTCAGAACACACCGTACACTTCTCCAGAGTGGCTGTTGGCAATTTACATCCCACCCATCAGCGTAGCAAGGCTCCCATTTCTCCATGGCCGGTCCTGCACTTCTGGTTTGGACACTTTTTTCCGCATGGCCCTTTTGCCCGCTGGGAAGCGAGACTTCTTTGGAGCGCTGATTTGCCTTTCCAGGTTGCTTGGTTGGCCAAAAAGGGCGTATGCGTTTTTTCCTGAATATATTCAGGAAAAAACGCATACGCCCTTTTTGGCCAAGGGCATCATTGTCCACGTTTTGCCGCTTTTCATGTGCTTTCAAGGCGATTCGAATCTACCTCCTGAAATCTGTTTCCTGCAATTCTGCCTTGCTTTCAAAGCCTCTTCGTTGCCTTCCCTTAATATATTTGTGGACGAGAGGTATCATTTAAAACTCTGCAGGTTTGTGAATTGCAGTGCCCCTGAGCTCCATTTTTCAACTCGCTTTTTTGGGAGCTGGCCGCAAAAGCGCAGGATTGCTTCAGGCCCTCTTCTGGTTCTGGGGGGCAGGCTGAGCTTGTGCTTAATTCTTCTTCCTGATGGGAAAATAGAGTGACCTGTGCCTGTCCCAACACCTAGAGCTAGTCTCTCATTGGTTCCCCCTCTTCCCGTTCATCCTCAGGACAAATTGCAACCTGTACGGAACAGGAGGTTAAAGTTGCTGATTCTCCAAGGAGGGAGATGGCTAGTAAATCGGCTGGAATGGCGAACCCGAGCAAAGGAGATGAGAAATGAGGTGCGTTTTAGAAACCTTTCCCGATCACACGGTGTACCATCTTCTGGGTTTCTCATGCCTGTTTTCGATGTAGGAAGATGCCCTTGAACCTGGAGATTTGGGACCCGTGGGATGGGTACCATGCAGTATTACTTGAAAGGGTCTGCGTTGGCTCACCCAACCTCACCGAACCTCTCAGCCCCAAGAGTGTCCACCCTTATGTCTCAATCAGCTGTGGGTCTAGATATGGTCAATCCAGGTTGCATCACAGCCCCTGAACGAATTTCGGAAGAATTTCTCTCTCTTTCACTGTCTTTGTTTCACGGGTTTTGAAAAGTAATTTATTTTTATAATGGGGTTTAGCTGCTTTTCACGGCTGTGTTTATGCCGCTTTACACCCCCTTGACTCACTTACAGAGAGATATCAATACATAGGTTTGAAGATTCTTACTAGTCAGATATATTCTTGTGCGGTGAATAGGGGGTGTTGAGTCCAGTTCACTGAAAAAGGAATAGGTCTTGTCTCTTACATATTGGGTTTATGGAACGGTATCTGAGCTAATTTGAACCCCTTGTTTTATGCATCACCCCACCTCACCTTGCCCGTTCAGCAGCCATAGTGTGTTTTCTAAACGTGTGACTCTGTTCTGTTTTGTAATTCAGTTCAAGTGTAGCGGTTTTTACATTCCCTCTAGAAGTGATATCTTATGATAAGTGTCTTTTTCTGTGTGACTTATTTCACTTAGAATCGTCGTACCTAAATCCACTCATCGTGCTGCTACTAGCCTTATGACGTTGATTTCATGGCTGAGTGATATTCCATTGTACATGAGGACCACAACTTCTTTATCCATTTTTCTCTTTCCTAGGATATTTAAGGTGTAATGAAGTGGGGGTTCTTGTCAACAGAGCAGCCCTAAACTTTGGGGTGCCTGTGTCTTGCTGATTTTTAGTTTTCCCAATTTATACGCCCATGAGTGGAAGTGCCCTATGCTCTCCAAGCTGTGTTTTTTAGATGTTTCAGAACACACCGTACACTTCTCCAGAGTGGCTGTTGGCAATTTACATCCCACCCATCAGCGTAGCAAGGCTCCCATTTCTCCATGGCCGGTCCTGCACTTCTGGTTTGGACACTTTTTTCCGCATGGCCCTTTTGCCCGCTGGGAAGCGAGACTTCTTTGGAGCGCTGATTTGCCTTTCCAGGTTGCTTGGTTGGCCAGAAAGGGCGTATGTGTTTTTTCCTGAATATATTCAGGAAAAAACGCATACGCCCTTTTTGGCCAAGGGCATCATTGTCCACGTTTTGCCGCTTTTCATGTGCTTTCAAGGCGATTCGAATCTACCTCCTGAAATCTGTTTCCTGCAATTCTGCCTTGCTTTCAAAGCCTCTTCGTTGCCTTCCCTTAATATATTTGTGGACGAGAGGTATCATTTAAAACTCTGCAGGTTTGTGAATTGCAGTGCCCCTGAGCTCCATTTTTCATCTCGCTTTTCTGGGAGCTGGCCGCAAAAGCGCAGGATTGCTTCAGGCCCTCTTCTGGTTCTGGGGGGCAGGCTGAGCTTGTGCTTAATTCTTCTTCCTGATGGGAAAATAGAGTGACCTGTGCCTGTCCCAACACCTAGAGCTAGTCTCTCATTGGTTCCCCCTCTTCCCGTTCATCCTCAGGACAAATTGCAACCTGTACGGAACAGGAGGTTAAAGGTGCTGATTCTCCAAGGAGGGAGATGGCTAGTAAATCGGCTGGAATGGCGAACCCGAGCAAAGGAGATGAGAAATGAGGTGCGTTTTAGAAACCTTTCCCGATCACACGGTGTACCATCTTCTGGGTTTCTCATGCCTGTTTTCGATGTAGGAAGATGCCCTTGAACCTGGAGATTTGGGACCCGTGGGATGGGTACCATGCAGTATTACTTGAAAGGGTCTGCGTTGGCTCACCCAACCTCACCGAACCTCTCAGCCCCAAGAGTGTCCACCCTTATGTCTCAATCAGCTGTGGGTCTAGATATGGTCAATCCAGGTTGCATCACAGCCCCTGAACGAATTTTGTAAGAATTTCTCTCTCTTTCACTGTCTTTGTTTCACGGGTTTTGAAAAGTAATTTATTTTTATAATGGGGTTTAGCTGCTTTTCACGGCTGTGTTTATGCCGCTTTACACCCCTTTGACTCACTTACAGAGAGATATCAATACATAGGTTTGAAGATTCTTACTAGTCAGATATATTCTTGTGCGGTGAATAGGGGGTGTTGAGTCCAGTTCACTGAAAAAGGAATAGGTCTTGTCTCTTACATATTGGGTTTATGGAACGGTATCTGAGCTAATTTGAAACCCTTGTTTTATGCATCACCCCACCTCACCTTTCCCGTTCAGCAGCCATAGTGTGTTTTCTAAACGTGTGACTCTGTTCTGTTTTGTAATTCAGTTCAAGTGTAGCGGTTTTTACATTCCCTCTAGAAGTGATATCTTATGATAAGTGTCTTTTTCTGTGTGACTTATTTCACTTAGAATCGTCGTACCTAAATCCACTCATCGTGCTGCTACTAGCCTTATGACGTTGATTTCATGGCTGAGTGATATTCCATTGTACATGAGGACCACAACTTCTTTATCCATTTTTCTCTTTCCTAGGATATTTAAGGTGTAATGAAGTGGGGGTTCTTGTCAACAGAGCAGCCCTAAACTTTGGGGTGCCTGTGTCTTGCTGATTTTTAGTTTTCCCAATTTATACGCCCATGAGTGGAAGTGCCCTATGCTCTCCAAGCTGTGTTTTTTAGATGTTTCAGAACACACCGTTCAATTCTCCAGAGTGGCTGTTGGCAATTTACATCCCACCCATCAGCGTAGCAAGGCTCCCATTTCTCCATGGCCGGTCCTGCACTTCTGGTTTGGACACTTTTTTCCGCATGGCCCTTTTGCCCGCTGGTAAGCGAGACTTCTATGGAGCGCTGATTTGCCTTTCCAGGTTGCTTGGTTGGCCAGAAAGGGCGTATGCGTTTTTTCCTGACTATATTCAGGAAAAAACGCATACGCCCTTTTTGGCCAAGGGCATCATTGTCCACGTTTGGCCGCTTTTCATGTGCTTTCAAGGCGATTCGAATCTACCTCCTGAAATCTGTTTCCTGCAATTCTGCCTTGCTTTCAAAGTCTCTTCGTTGCCTTCCCTTAATATATTTGTGGACGAGAGGTATCATTTAAAACTCTGCAGGTTTGTGAATTGCAGTGCCCCTGAGCTCCATTTTTCAACTCGCTTTTTTGGGAGCTGGCCGCAAAAGCGCAGGATTGCTTCAGGCCCTCTTCTGGTTCTGGGGGGCAGGCTGAGCTTGTGCTTAATTCTTCTTCCTGATGGGAAAATAGAGTGACCTGTGCCTGTCCCAACACCTAGAGCTAGTCTCTCATTGGTTCCCCCTCTTCCCCTTCATCCTCAGGACAAATTGCAACCTGTACGGAATAGGAGGTTAAAGGTGCTGATTCTCCAAGGAGGGAGATGGCTAGTAAATCGGCTGGAATGGCGAACCCGAGCACAAGGAGATGAGAAATGAGGTGCGTTTTAGAAACCTTTCCCGATCACACGGTGTACCATCTTCTGGGTTTCTCATGCCTGTTTTCGATGTAGAAAGATGCCCTTGAACCTGGAGATTTGGGACCCATGGGATGGGTACCATGCAGTATTACTTGAAAGGGTCTGCGTTGGCTCACCCAACCTCACCGAACCTCTCAGCCCCAAGAGTGTCCACCCTTATGTCTCAATCAGCTGTGGGTCTAGATATGGTCAATCCAGGTTGCATCACAGCCCCTGAACGAATTTTGTAAGAATTTCTCTCTCTTTCACTGTCTTTGTTTCACGGGTTTTGAAAAGTAATTTATTGTTATAATGGGGTTTAGCTGCTTTTCACGGCTGTGTTTATGCCGCTTTACACCCCCTTGACTCACGTACAGAGAGATATCAATACATAGGTTTGAAGATTCTTACTAGTCAGATATATTCTTGTGCGGTGAATAGGGGGTGTTGAGTCCAGTTCACTGAAAAAGGAATAGGTCTTGTCTCTTACATATTGGGTTTATGGAACGGTATCTGAGCTAATTTGAAACCCTTGTTTTATGCATCACCCCACCTCACCTTTCCCGTTCAGCAGCCATAGTGTGTTTTCTAAACGTGTGACTCTGTTCTGTTTTGTAATTCAGTTCAAGTGTAGCGGTTTTTACATTCCCTGTAGAAGTGATATCTTATGATAAGTGTCTTTTTCTGTGTGACTTATTTCACTTAGAATCGTCGTACCTAAATCCACTCATCGTGCTGCTACTAGCCTTATGACGTTGATTTCATGGCTGAGTGATATTCCATTGTACATGAGGACCACAACTTCTTTATCCATTTTTCTCTTTCCTAGGATATTTAAGGTGTAATGAAGTGGGGGTTCTTGTCAACAGAGCAGCCCTAAACTTTGGGCTGCCTGTGTCTTGCTGATTTTTAGTTTTCCCAATTTATACGCCCATGAGTGGAAGTGCCCTATGCTCTCCAAGCTGTGTTTTTTAGATGTTTCAGAACACACCGTACACTTCTCCAGAGTGGCTGTTGGCAATTTACATCCCACCCATCAGCGTAGCAAGGCTCCCATTTCTCCATGGCCGGTCCTGCACTTCTTGTTTGGACACTTTTTTCCGCATGGCCCTTTTGCCCGCTGGGAAGCGAGACTTCTTTGGAGCGCTGATTTGCCTTTCCAGGTTGCTTGGTTGGCCAGAAAGGGCGTATGCATTTTTTCCTGAATATATTCAGGAAAAAACGCATACGCCCTTTTTGGCCAAGGGCATCATTGTCCACGTTTGGCCGCTTTTCATGTGCTTTCAAGGCGATTCGAATCTACCTCCTGAAATCTGTTTCCTGCAATTCTGCCTTGCTTTCAAAGCCTCTTCGTTGCCTTCCCTTAATATATTTGTGGACGAGAGGTATCATTTAAAACTCTGCAGGTTTGTGAATTGCAGTGCCCCTGAGCTCCATTTTTCATCTCGCTTTTTTGGGAGCTGGCCGCAAAAGCGCAGGATTGCTTCAGGCCCTCTTCTGGTTCTGGGGGGCAGGCTGAGCTTGTGCTTAATTCTTCTTCCTGATGGGAAAATAGAGTGACCTGTGCCTGTCCCAACACCTAGAGCTAGTCTCTCATTGGTTCCCCCTCTTCCCGTTCATCCTCAGGACAAATTGCAACCTGTACGGAACAGGAGGTTAAAGGTGCTGATTCTCCAAGGAGGGAGATGGCTAGTAAATCGGCTGGAATGGTGAACCCGAGCACAAGGAGATGAGAAATGAGGTGCGTTTTAGAAACCTTTCCCGATCACACGGTGTACCATCTTCTGGGTTTCTCATGCCTGTTTTCGATGTAGGAAGATGCCCTTGAACCTGGAGATTTGGGACCCATGGGATGGGTACCATGCAGTATTACTTGAAAGGGTCTGCGTTGGCTCACCCAACCTCACCGAACCTCTCAGCCCCAAGAGTGTCCACCCTTATGTCTCAATCAGCTGTGGGTCTAGATATGGTCAATCCAGGTTGCATCACAGCCCCTGAACGAATTTTGTAAGAATTTCTCTCTCTTTCACTGTCTTTGTTTCACGGGTTTTGAAAAGTAATTTATTTTTATAATGGGGTTTAGCTGCTTTTCACGGCTGTGTTTATGCCGCTTTACACCCCCTTGACTCACGTACAGAGAGATATCAATACATAGGTTTGAAGATTCTTACTAGTCAGATATATTCTTGTGCGGTGAATAGGGGGTGTTGAGTCCAGTTCACTGAAAAAGGAATAGGTCTTGTCTCTTACATATTGGGTTTATGGAACGGTATCTGAGCTAATTTGAAACCCTTGTTTTATGCATCACCCCACCTCACCTTTCCCGTTCAGCAGCCATAGTGTGTTTTCTAAACGTGTGACTCTGTTCTGTTTTGTAATTCAGTTCAAGTGTAGCGGTTTTTACATTCCCTCTAGAAGTGATATCTTATGATAAGTGTCTTTTTCTGTGTGACTTATTTCACTTAGAATCGTCGTACCTAAATCCACTCATCGTGCTGCTACTAGCCTTATGACATTGATTTCATGGCTGAGTGATATTCCATTGTACATGAGGACCACAACTTCTTTATCCATTTTTCTCTTTCCTAGGATATTTAAGGTGTAATGAAGTGGGGGTTCTTGTCAACAGAGCAGCCCTAAACTTTGGGCTGCCTGTGTCTTGCTGATTTTTAGTTTTCCCAATTTATACGCCCATGAGTGGAAGTGCCCTATGCTCTCCAAGCTGTGTTTTTTAGATGTTTCAGAACACACCGTACACTTCTCCAGAGTGGCTGTTGGCAATTTACATCCCACCCATCAGCGTAGCAAGGCTCCCATTTCTCCATGGCCGGTCCTGCACTTCTGGTTTGGACACTTTTTTCCGCATGGCCCTTTTGCCCGCTGGGAAGCGAGACTTCTTTGGAGCGCTGATTTGCCTTTCCAGGTTGCTTGGTTGGCCAGAAAGGGCGTATGCGTTTTTTCCTGAATATATTCAGGAAAAAACGCATACGCCCTTTTTGGCCAAGGGCATCATTGTCCACGTTTGGCCGCTTTTCATGTGCTTTCAAGGCGATTCGAATCTACCTCCTGAAATCTGTTTCCTGCAATTCTGCCTTGCTTTCAAAGCCTCTTCGTTGCCTTCCCTTAATATATTTGTGGACGAGAGGTATCATTTAAAACTCTGCAGGTTTGTGAATTGCAGTGCCCCTGAGCTCCATTTTTCATCTCGCTTTTTTGGGAGCTGGCCGCAAAAGCGCAGGATTGCTTCAGGCCCTCTTCTGGTTCTGGGGGGCAGGCTGAGCTTGTGCTTAATTCTTCTTCCTGATGGGAAAATAGAGTGACCTGTGCCTGTCCCAACACCTAGAGCTAGTCTCTCATTGGTTCCCCCTCTTCCCGTTCATCCTCAGGACAAATTGCAACCTGTACGGAACAGGAGGTTAAAGGTGCTGATTCTCCAAGGAGGGAGATGGCTAGTAAATCGGCTGGAATGGCGAACCCGAGCACAAGGAGATGAGAAATGAGGTGCGTTTTAGAAACCTTTCCCGATCACACGGTGTACCATCTTCTGGGTTTCTCATGCCTGTTTTCGATGTAGGAAGATGCCCTTGAACCTGGAGATTTGGGACCCATGGGATGGGTACCATGCAGTATTACTTGAAAGGGTCTGCGTTGGCTCACCCAACCTCACCGAACCTCTCAGCCCCAAGAGTGTCCACCCTTATGTCTCAATCAGCTGTGGGTCTAGATATGGTCAATCCAGGTTGCATCACAGCCCCTGAACGAATTTTGTAAGAATTTCTCTCTCTTTCACTGTCTTTGTTTCACGGGTTTTGAAAAGTAATTTATTTTTATAATGGGGTTTAGCTGCTTTTCACGGCTGTGTTTATGCCGCTTTACACCCCCTTGACTCACGTACAGAGAGATATCAATACATAGGTTTGAAGATTCTTACTAGTCAGATATATTCTTGTGCGGTGAATAGGGGGTGTTGAGTCCAGTTCACTGAAAAAGGAATAGGTCTTGTCTCTTACATATTGGGTTTATGGAACGGTATCTGAGCTAATTTGAAACCCTTGTTTTATGCATCACCCCACCTCACCTTTCCCGTTCAGCAGCCATAGTGTGTTTTCTAAACGTGTGACTCTGTTCTGTTTTGTAATTCAGTTCAAGTGTAGCGGTTTTTACATTCCCTCTAGAAGTGATATCTTATGATAAGTGTCTTTTTCTGTGTGACTTATTTCACTTAGAATCGTCGTACCTAAATCCACTCATCGTGCTGCTACTAGCCTTATGACGTTGATTTCATGGCTGAGTGATATTCCATTGTACATGAGGACCACAACTTCTTAATCCATTTTTCTCTTTCCTAGGATAATTAAGGTGTAATGAAGTGGGGGTTCTTGTCAACAGAGCAGCCCTAAACTTTGGGGTGCCTGTGTCTTGCTGATTTTTAGTTTTCCCAATTTATACGCCCATGAGTGGAAGTGCCCTATGCTCTCCAAGCTGTGTTTTTTAGATGTTTCAGAACACACCGTACACTTCTCCAGAGTGGCTGTTGGC
Source organism: Balaenoptera acutorostrata (assembly GCF_949987535.1). NCBI lineage: Eukaryota > Metazoa > Chordata > Mammalia > Artiodactyla > Balaenopteridae > Balaenoptera > Balaenoptera acutorostrata. The sequence continues at coordinate 15,024 of NW_026646383.1, forward strand.
AATTTACATCCCACCCATCAGCGTAGCAAGGCTCCCATTTCTCCATGGCCGGTCCTGCACTTCTGGTTTGGACACTTTTTTCCGCATGGCCCTTTTGCCCGCTGGGAAGCGAGACTTCTTTGGAGCGCTGATTTGCCTTTCCAGGTTGCTTGGTTGGCCAGAAAGGGCGTATGTGTTTTTTCCTGAATATATTCAGGAAAAAACGCATACGCCCTTTTTGGCCAAGGGCATCATTGTCCACGTTTTGCCGCTTTTCATGTGCTTTCAAGGCGATTCGAATCTACCTCCTGAAATCTGTTTCCTGCAATTCTGCCTTGCTTTCAAAGCCTCTTCGTTGCCTTCCCTTAATATATTTGTGGACGAGAGGTATCATTTAAAACTCTGCAGGTTTGTGAATTGCAGTGCCCCTGAGCTCCATTTTTCATCTCGCTTTTCTGGGAGCTGGCCGCAAAAGCGCAGGATTGCTTCAGGCCCTCTTCTGGTTCTGGGGGGCAGGCTGAGCTTGTGCTTAATTCTTCTTCCTGATGGGAAAATAGAGTGACCTGTGCCTGTCCCAACACCTAGAGCTAGTCTCTCATTGGTTCCCCCTCTTCCCGTTCATCCTCAGGACAAATTGCAAGCTGTACGGAACAGGAGGTTAAAGGTGCTGATTCTCCAAGGAGGGAGATGGCTAGTAAATCGGCTGGAATGCGAACCCGAGCAAAGGAGATGAGAAATGAGGTGCGTTTTAGAAACCTTTCCCGATCACACGGTGTACCATCTTCTGGGTTTCTCATGCCTGTTTTCGATGTAGGACGATGCCCGTGAACCTGGAGATTTGGGACCCATGGGATGGGTACCATGCTGTATTACTTGAAAGGGTCTGCATTGGCTCACCCAACCTCACCGAACCTCTCAGCCCCAAGAGTGTCCACCCTTATGTCTCAATCAGCTGTGGGTCTAGATATGGTCAATCCAGGTTGCAACACAGCCCCTGAACGAATTTTGTAAGAATTTCTCTCTCTTTCACTGTCTTTGTTTCACGGGTTTTGAAAAGTAATTTATTTTTATAATGGGGTTTAGCTGCTTTTCACGGCTGTGTTTATGCCGCTTTACACCCCCTTGACTCACTTACAGAGAGATATCAATACATAGGTTTGAAGATTCTTACTAGTCAGATATATTCTTGTGCGGTGAATAGGGGGTGTTGAGTCCAGTTCACTGAAAAAGGAATAGGTCTTGTCTCTTACATATTGGGTTTATGGAACGGTATCTGAGCTAATTTGAAACCCTTGTTTTATGCATCACCCCACCTCACCTTGCCCGTTCAGCAGCCAGAGTGTGTTTTCTAAACGTGTGACTCTGTTCTGTTTTGTAATTCAGTTCAAGTGTAGCGGTTTTTACATTCCCTCTAGAAGTGATATCTTATGATAAGTGTCTTTTTCTGTGTGACTTATTTCACTTAGAATCGTCGTACCTAAATCCACTCATCGTGCTGCTACTAGCCTTATGACGTTGATTTCATGGCTGAGTGATATTCCATTGTACATGAGGACCACAACTTCTTTATCCATTTTTCTCTTTCCTAGGATATTTAAGGTGTAATGCAGTGGGGGTTCTTGTCAACAGAGCAGCCCTAAACTTTGGGGTGCCTGTGTCTTGCTGATTTTTAGTTTTCCCAATTTATACGCCCATGAGTGGAAGTGCCCTATGCTCTCCAAGCTGTGTTTTTTAGATGTTTCAGAACACACCGTACACTTCTCCAGAGTGGCTGTTGGCAATTTACATCCCACCCATCAGCGTAGCAAGGCTCCCATTTCTCCATGGCCGGTCCTGCACTTCTGGTTTGGACACTTTTTTCCGCATGGCCCTTTTGCCCGCTGGGAAGCGAGACTTCTTTGGAGCGCTGATTTGCCTTTCCAGGTTGCTTGGTTGGCCAAAAAGGGCGTATGCGTTTTTTCCTGAATATATTCAGGAAAAAACGCATACGCCCTTTTTGGCCAAGGGCATCATTGTCCACGTTTGGCCGCTTTTCATGTGCTTTCAAGGCGATTCGAATCTACCTCCTGAAATCTGTTTCCTGCAATTCTGCCTTGCTTTCAAAGCCTCTTCGTTGCCTTCCCTTAATATATTTGTGGACGAGAGGTATCATTTAAAACTCTGCAGGTTTGTGAATTGCAGTGCCCCTGAGCTCCATTTTTCATCTCGCTTTTTTGGGAGCTGGCCGCAAAAGCGCAGGATTGCTTCAGGCCCTCTTCTGGTTCTGGGGGGCAGACTGAGCTTGTGCTTAATTCTTCTTCATGATGGGAAAATAGAGTGACCTGTGCCTCTCCCAACACCTAGAGCTAGTCTCTCATTGGTTCCCCCTCTTCCCGTTCATCCTCAGGACAAATTGCAACCTGTACGGAACAGGAGGTTAAAGGTGCTGATTCTCCAAGGAGGGAGATGGCTAGTAAATCGGCTGGAATGGCGAACCCGAGCCAAGGAGATGAGAAATGAGGTGCGTTTTAGAAACCTTTCCCGATCACACGGTGTACCATCTTCTGGGTTTCTCATGCCTGTTTTCGATGTAGGAAGATGCCCTTGAACCTGGAGATTTGGGACCCGTGGGATGGGTACCATGCAGTAGTACTTGAAAGGGTCTGCGTTGGCTCACCCAACCTCACCGAACCTCTCAGCCCCAAGAGTGTCCACCCTTATGTCTCAATCAGCTGTGGGTCTAGATATGGTCAATCCAGGTTGCATCACAGCCCCTGAACGAATTTTGTAAGAATTTCTCTCTCTTTCACTGTCTTTGTTTCACGGGTTTTGAAAAGTAATTTATTTTTATAATGGGGTTTAGCTGCTTTTCACGGCTGTGTTTATGCCGCTTTACACCCCTTTGACTCACTTACAGAGAGATATCAATACATAGGTTTGAAGATTCTTACTAGTCAGATATATTCTTGTGCGGTGAATAGGGGGTGTTGAGTCCAGTTCACTGAAAAAGGAATAGGTCTTGTCTCTTACATATTGGGTTTATGGAACGGTATCGGAGCTAATTTGAAACCCTTGTTTTATGCATCACCCCACCTCACCTTTCCCGTTCAGCAGCCATAGTGTGTTTTCTAAACGTGTGACTCTGTTCTGTTTTGTAATTCAGTTCAAGTGTAGCGGTTTTTACATTCCCTCTAGAAGTGATATCTTATGATAAGTGTCTTTTTCTGTGTGACTTATTTCACTTAGAATCGTCGTACCTAAATCCACTCATCGTGCTGCTACTAGCCTTATGACGTTGATTTCATGGCTGAGTGATATTCCATTGTACATGAGGACCACAACTTCTTTATCCATTTTTCTCTTTCCTAGGATATTTAAGGTGTAATGAAGTGGGGGTTCTTGTCAACAGAGCAGCCCTAAACTTTGGGGTGCCTGTGTCTTGCTGATTTTTAGTTTTCCCAATTTATACGCCCATGAGTGGAAGTGCCCTATGCTCTCCAAGCTGTGTTTTTTAGATGTTTCAGAACACACCGTACACTTCTCCAGAGTGGCTGTTGGCAATTTACATCCCACCCATCAGCGTAGCAAGGCTCCCATTTCTCCATGGCCGGTCCTGCACTTCTGGTTTGGACACTTTTTTCCGCATGGCCCTTTTGCCCGCTGGTAAGCGAGACTTCTTTGGAGCGCTGATTTGCCTTTCCAGGTTGCTTGGTTGGCCAGAAAGGGCGTATGCGTTTTTTCCTGAATATATTCAGGAAAAAACGCATACGCCCTTTTTGGCCAAGGGCATCATTGTCCACGTTTTGCCGCTTTTCATGTGCTTTCAAGGCGATTCGAATCTACCTCCTGAAATCTGTTTCCTGCAATTCTGCCTTGCTTTCAAAGCCTCTTCGTTGCCTTCCCTTAATATATTTGTGGAAGAGAGGTATCATTTAAAACTCTGCAGGTTTGTGAATTGCAGTGCCCCTGAGCTCCATTTTTCATCTCGCTTTTTTGGGAGCTGGCCGCAAAAGCGCAGGATTGCTTCAGGCCCTCTTCTGGTTCTGGGGGGCAGGCTGAGCTTGTGCTTAATTCTTCTTCCTGATGGGAAAATAGAGTGACCTGTGCCTGTCCCAACACCTAGAGCTAGTCTCTCATTGGTTCCCCCTCTTCCCGTTCATCCTCAGGACAAATTGCAACCTGTGCGGAACAGGAGGTTAAAGGTGCTGATTCTCCAAGGAGGGAGATGGCTAGTAAATCGGCTGGAATGGCGAACCCGAGCACAAGGAGATGAGAAATGAGGTGCGTTTTAGAAACCTTTCCCGATCACACGGTGTACCATCTTCTGGGTTTCTCATGCCTGTTTTCGATGTAGAAAGATGCCCTTGAACCTGGAGATTTGGGACCCATGGGATGGGTACCATGCAGTATTACTTGAAAGGGTCTGCGTTGGCTCACCCAACCTCACCGAACCTCTCAGCCCCAAGAGTGTCCACCCTTATGTCTCAATCAGCTGTGGGTCTAGATATGGTCAATCCAGGTTGGATCACAGCCCCTGAACGAATTTTGTAAGAATTTCTCTCTCTTTCACTGTCTTTGTTTCACGGGTTTTGAAAAGTAATTTATTTTTATAATGGGGTTTAGCTGCTTTTCACGGCTGTGTTTATGCCGCTTTACACCCCCTTGACTCACTTACAGAGAGATATCAATACATAGGTTTGAGGATTCTTACTAGTCAGATATATTCTTGTGCGGTGAATAGGGGGTGTTGAGTCCAGTTCACTGAAAAAGGAATAGGTCTTGTCTCTTACATATTGGGTTTATGGAACGGTATCGGAGCTAATTTGAAACCCTTGTTTTATGCATCACCCCACCTCACCTTTCCCGTTCAGCAGCCATAGTGTGTTTTCTAAACGTGTGACTCTGTTCTGTTTTGTAATTCAGTTCAAGTGTAGCGGTTTTTACATTCCCTCTAGAAGTGATATCTTAGGATAAGTGTCTTTTTCTGTGTGACTTATTTCACTTAGAATCGTCGTACCTAAATCCACTCATCGTGCTGCTACTAGCCTTATGACGTGGATTTCATGGCTGAGTGATATTCCATTGTACATGAGGACCCCAACTTCTTTATCCATTTTTCTCTTTCCTAGGATATTTAAGGTGTAATGAAGTGGGGGTTCTTGTCAACAGAGCAGCCCTAAACTTTGGGGTGCCTGTGTCTTGCTGATTTTTAGTTTTCCCAATTTATACGCCCATGAGTGGCAGTGCCCTATGCTCTCCAAGCTGTGTTTTTTAGATGTTTCAGGACACACCGTACACTTCTCTCGAGTGGCTGTTGGCAATTTACATCCCGCCCATCAGCGTAGCAAGGCTCCCATTTCTCCATGGCCGGTCCTGCATTTCTGCTTTGGACACTTGTTTCCGCATGGCCCTTTTGCCCGCTGGGAAGCGAGACTTCTTTGGAGCGCTGATTTGCCTTTCCAGGTTGCTTGGTTGGCCAAAAAGGGCGTATGCGTTTTTTCCTGAATATATTCAGGAAAAAACGCATACGCCCTTTTTGGCCAAGGGCATCATTGTCCACGTTTTGCCGCTTTTCATGTGCTTTCAAGGCGATTCGAATCTACCTCCTGAAATCTGTTTCCTGCAATTCTGCCTTGCTTTCAAAGCCTCTTCGTTGCCTTCCCTTAATATATTTGTGGAAGAGAGGTATCATTTAAAACTCTGCAGGTTTGTGAATTGCAGTGCCCCTGAGCTCCATTTTTCATCTCGCTTTTTTGGGAGCTGGCCGCAAAAGAGCAGGATTGCTTCAGGCCCTCTTCTGGTTCTGGGGGGCAGGCTGAGATTGTGCTTAATTCTTCTTCCTGATGGGAAAATAGAGTGACCTGTGCCTCTCCCAACACCTAGAGCTAGTCTCTCATTGGTTCCCCCTCTTCCCGTTCATCCTCAGGACAAATTGCAACCTGTACGGAACAGGAGGTTAAAGGTGCTGATTCTCCAAGGAGGGAGATGGCTAATAAATCGGCTGGAATGGCTAACCCGAGCCAAGGAGATGAGAAATGAGGTGCGTTTTAGAAACCTTTCCCGATCACACGGTGTACCATCTTCTGGGTTTCTCATGCCTGTTTTCGATGTAGGAAGATGCCCTTGAACCTGGAGATTTGGGACCCATGGGATGGGTACCATGCAGTATTACTTGAAAGGGTCTGCGTTGGCTCACCCAACATCACCGAACCTCTCAGCCCCAAGAGTGTCCACCCTTATGTCTCAATCAGCTGTGGGTCTAGATATGGTCAATCCAGGTTGCATCACAGCCCCTGAACGAATTTTGTAAGAATTTCTCTCTCTTTCACTGTCTTTGTTTCACGGGTTTTGAAAAGTAATTTATTTTTATAATGGGGTTTAGCTGCTTTTCACGGCTGTGTTTATGTCGCTTTACACCCCCTTGACTCACTTACAGAGAGATATCAATACATAGGTTGGAAGATTCTTACTAGTCAGATATATTCTTGTGCGGTGAATAGGGGGTGTTGAGTCCAGTTCACTGAAAAAGGAATAGGTCTTGTCTCTTACATATTGGGTTTATGGAACGGTATCTGAGCTAATTTGAAACCCTTGTTTTATGCATCACCCCACCTCACCTTTCCCATTCAGCAGCCATAGTGTGTTTTCTAAACGTGTGACTCTGTTCTGTTTTGTAATTCAGTTCAAGTGTAGCGGTTTTTACATTCCCTCTAGAAGTGATATCTTATGATAAGTGTCTTTTTCTGTGTGACTTATTTCACTTAGAATCGTCGTACCTAAATCCACTCATCGTGCTGCTACTAGCCTTATGACGTGGATTTCATGGCTGAGTGATATTCCATTGTACATGAGGACCACAACTTCTTTATCCATTTTTCTCTTTCCTAGGATATTTAAGGTGTAATGAAGTGGGGGTTCTTGTCAACAGAGCAGCCCTAAACTTTGGGGTGCCTGTGTCTTGCTGATTTGTAGTTTTCCCAATTTATACGCCCATGAGTGGAAGTGCCCTATGCTCTCCAAGCTGTGTTTTTTAGATGTTTCAGAACACACCGTACACTTCTCCAGAGTGGCTGTTGGCAATTTACATCCCACCCATCAGCGTAGCAAGGCTCCCATTTCTCCATGGCCGGTCCTGCATTTCTGGTTTGGACACTTTTTTCCGCATGGCCCTTTTGCCCGCTGGGAAGCGAGACTTCTTTGGAGCGCTGATTGGCCTTTCCAGGTTGCTTGGTTGGCCAAAAAGGGCGTATGCGTTTTTTCCTGAATATATTCAGGAAAAAACGCATACGCCCTTTTTGGCCAAGGGCATCATTGTCCACGTTTGGCCGCTTTTCATGTGCTTTCAAGGCGATTCGAATCTACCTCCTGAAATCTGTTTCCTGCAATTCTGCCTTGCTTTCAAAGCCTCTTCGTTGCCTTCCCTTAATATATTTGTGGAAGAGAGGTATCATTTAAAACTCTGCAGGTTTGTGAATTGCAGTGCCCCTGAGCTCCATTTTTCATCCCGCTTTTTTGGGAGCTGGCCGCAAAAGCGCAGGATTGCTTCAGGCCCTCTTCTGGTTCTGGGAGGCAGGCTGAGCTTGTGCTTTATTCTTCTTCCTGATGGGAAAATAGAGTGACCTGTGCCTCTCCCAACACCTAGAGCTAGTCTCTCATTGGTTCCCCCTCTTCCCGTTCATCCTCAGGACAAATTGCAACCTGTACGGAACAGGAGGTTAAAGGTGCTGATTCTCCAAGGAGGGAAATGGCTAATAAATCGGCTGGAATGGCGAACCCGAGCCAAGGAGATGAGAAATGAGGTGCGTTTTAGAAACCTTTCCCGATCACACGGTGTACCATCTTCTGGGTTTCTCATGCCTGTTTTCGATGTAGGAAGATGCCCTTGAACCTGGAGATTTGGGACCCATGGGATGGGTACCATGCAGTATTACTTGAAAGGGTCTGCGTTGGCTCACCCAACCTCACCGAACCTCTCAGCCCCAAGAGTGTCCACCCTTATGTCTCAATCAGCTGTGGGTCTAGATATGGTCAATCCAGGTTGCATCACAGCCCCTGAACGAATTTTGGAAGAATTTCTCTCTCTTTCACTGTCTTTGTTTCACGGGTTTTGAAAAGTAATTTATTTTTATAATGGGGTTTAGCTGCTTTTCACGGCTGTGTTTATGCCGCTTTACACCCCCTTGACTCACTTACAGAGAGATATCAATACATAGGTTGGAAGATTCTTACTAGTCAGATATATTCTTGTGCGGTGAATAGGGGGTGTTGAGTCCAGTTCACTGAAAAAGGAATAGGTCTTGTCTCTTACATATTGGGTTTATGGAACGGTATCTGAGCTAATTTGAAACCCTTGTTTTATGCATCACCCCACCTCACCTTGCCCGTTCAGCAGCCATAGTGTGTTTTCTAAACGTGTGACTCTGTTCTGTTTTGTAATTCAGTTCAAGTGTAGCGGTTTTTACATTCCCTCTAGAAGTGATATCTTATGTTAAGTGTCTTTTTCTGTGTGACTTATTTCACTTAGAATCGTCGTACCTAAATCCACTCATCGTGCTGCTACTAGCCTTATGACGTTGATTTCATGGCTGAGTGATATTCCATTGTACATGAGGACCACAACTTCTTTATCCATTTTTCTCTTTCCTAGGATATTTAAGGTGTAATGAAGTGGGGGTTCTTGTCAACAGAGCAGCCCTAAACTTTGGGGTGCCTGTGTCTTGCTGATTTTTAGTTTTCCCAATTTATACGCCCGTGAGTGGAAGTGCCCTATGCTCTCCAAGCTGTGTTTTTTAGATGTTTCAGAACACACCGTACACTTCTCCAGAGTGGCTGTTGGCAATTTACATCCCACCCATCAGCGTAGCAAGGCTCCCATTTCTCCATGGCCGGTCCTGCACTTCTGGTTTGGACACTTTTTTCCGCATGGCCCTTTTGCCCGCTGGGAAGCGAGACATCTTTGGAGCGCTGATTTGCCTTTCCAGGTTGCTTGGTTGGCCAAAAAGGGCGCATTCGTTTTTTCCTGAATATATTCAGGAAAAAACGCATATGCCCTTTTTGGCCAAGGGCATCATTGTCCACGTTTTACCACTTTTCATGTGCTTTCAAGGCGATTCGAATCTACCTCCTGAAATCTGTTTCCTGCAATTCTGCCTTGCTTTCAAAGCCTCTTCGTTGCCTTCCCTTAATATATTTGTGGACGAGAGGTATCATTTAAAACTCTGCAGGTTTGTGAATTGCAGTGCCCCTGAGCTCCATTTTTCAACTCGCTTTTTTGGGAGCTGGCCGCAATAGCGCAGGATTGCTTCAGGCCCTCTTCTGGTTCTGGGGGGCAGGCTGAGCTTGTGCTTAATTCTTCTTCCTGATGGGAAAATAGAGTGACCTGTGCCTGTCCCAACACCTAGAGCTAGTCTCTCATTGGTTCCCCCTCTTCCCGTTCATCCTCAGGACAAATTGCAACCTGTACGGTACAGGAGGTTAAAGGTGCTGATTCTCCAAGGAGGGAGATGGCTAGTAAATCGGCTGGAATGGCGAACCCGAGCAAAGGAGATGAGAAATGAGGTGCGTTTTAGAAACCTTTCCCGATCACACGGTGTACCATCTTCTGGGTTTCTCATGCCTGTTTTCGACGTAGGAAGATGCCCTTGAACCTGGAGATTTGGGACCCATGGGATGGGTACCATGCAGTATTACTTGAAAGGGTCTGCGTTGGCTCACCCAACCTCACCGAACCTCTCAGCCCCAAGAGTGTCCACCCTTATGTCTCAATCAGCTGTGGGTCTAGATATGGTCAATCCAGGTTGCATCACAGCCCCTGAACGAATTTTGGAAGAATTTCTCTCTCTTTCACTGTCTTTGTTTCACGGGTTTTGAAAAGTAATTTATTTTTATAATGGGGTTTAGCTGCTTTTCACGGCTGTGTTTATGCCGCTTTACACCCCCTTGACTCACTTACAGAGAGATATCAATACATAGGTTTGAAGATTCTTACTAGTCAGATATATTCTTGTGCGGTGAATAGGGGGTGTTGAGTCCAGTTCACTGAAAAAGGAATAGGTCTTGTCTCTTACATATTGGGTTTATGGAACGGTATCTGATCTAATTTGAAACCCTTGTTTTATGCATCACCCCACCTCACCTTGCCCATTCAGCAGCCATAGTGTGTTTTCTAAACGTGTGACTCTGTTCTGTTTTGTAATTCAGTTCAAGTGTAGCGGTTTTTACATTCCCTCTAGAAGTGATATCTTATGTTAAGTGTCTTTTTCTGTGTGACTTATTTCACTTAGAATCGTCGTACCTAAATCCACTCATCGTGCTGCTACTAGCCTTATGACGTTGATTTCATGGCTGAGTGATATTCCATTGTACATGAGGACCACAACTTCTTTATCCATTTTTCTCTTTCCTAGGATATTTAAGGTGTAATGAAGTGGGGGTTCTTGTCAACAGAGCAGCCCTAAACTTTGGGGTGCCTGTGTCTTGCTGATTTTTAGTTTTCCCAATTTATACGCCCGTGAGTGGAAGTGCCCTATGCTCTACAAGCTGTGTTTTTTAGATGTTTCAGAACACACCGTACACTTCTCCAGAGTGGCTGTTGGCAATTTACATCCCACCCATCAGCGTAGCAAGGCTCCCATTTCTCCATGGCCGGTCCTGCACTTCTGGTTTGGACACTTTTTTCCGCATGGCCCTTTTGCCTGCTGGGAAGCGAGACTTCTTTGGAGCGCTGATTTGCCTTTCCAGGTTGCTTGGTTGGCCAAAAAGGGCGTATGCGTTTTTTCCTGAATATATTCAGGAAAAAACGCATATGCCCTTTTTGGCCAAGGGCATCATTGTCCACGTTTTGCCACTTTTCATGTGCTTTCAAGGCGATTCGAATCTACCTCCTGAAATCTGTTTCCTGCAATTCTGCCTTGCTTTCAAAGCCTCTTCGTTGCCTTCCCTTAATATATTTGTGGACGAGAGGTATCATTTAAAACTCTGCAGGTTTGTGAATTGCAGTGCCCCTGAGCTCCATTTTTCAACTCGCTTTTTTGGGAGCTGGCCGCAAAAGCGCAGGATTGCTTCAGGCCCTCTACTGGTTCTGGGGGGCAGGCTGAGCTTGTGCTTAATTCTTCTTCCTAATGGGAAAATAGAGTGACCTGTGCCTGTCCCAACACCTAGACCTAGTCTCTCATTGGTTCCCCCTCTTCCCGTTCATCCTCAGGACAAATTGCAACCTGTACGGAACAGGAGGTTAAAGGTGCTGATTCTCCAAGGAGGGAGATGGCTAGTAAATCGGCTGGAATGGCGAACCCGAGCAAAGGAGTTGAGAAATGAGGTGCGTTTTAGAAACCTTTCCCGATCACACGGTGTACCATCTTCTGGGTTTCTCATGCCTGTTTTCGACGTAGGAAGATGCCCTTGAACCTGGAGATTTGGGACCCTTGGGATGGGTACCATGCAGTATTACTTGAAAGGGTCTGCGTTGGCTCACCCAACCTCACCGAACCTCTCAGCCCCAAGAGTGTCCACCCTTATGTCTCAATCAGCTGTGGGTCTAGATATGGTCAATCCAGGTTGCATCACAGCCCCTGAACGAATTTTGTAAGAATTTCTCTCTCTTTCTCTGTCTTTGTTTCACGGGTTTTGAAAAGTAATTTATTTTTATAATGGGGTTTAGCTGCTTTTCACGGCTGTGTTTATGCCGCTTTACACCCCCTTGACTCACTTACAGAGAGATATCAATACATAGGTTTGAAGATTCTTACTAGTCAGATATATTCTTGTGCGGTGAATAGGGGGTGTTGAGTCCAGTTCACTGAAAAAGGAATAGGTCTTGTCTCTTACATATTGGGTTTATGGAACGGTATCTGAGCTAATTTGAAACCCTTGTTTTATGCATCACCCCACCTCACCTTGCCCGTTCAGCAGCCATAGTGTGTTTTCTAAACGTGTGACTCTGTTCTGTTTTGTAATTCAGTTCAAGTGTAGCGGTTTTTACATTCCCTCTAGAAGTGATATCTTATGATAAGTGTCTTTTTCTGTGTGACTTATTTCACTTAGAATCGTCGTACCTAAATCCACTCATCGTGCTGCTACTAGCCTTATGACGTTGATTTCATGGCTGAGTGATATTCCATTGTACATGAGGACCACAACTTCTTTATCCATTTTTCTCTTTCCTAGGATATTTAAGGTGTAATGAAGTGGGGGTTCTTGTCAACAGAGCAGCCCTAAACTTTGGGGTGCCTGTGTCTTGCTGATTTTTAGTTTTCCCAATTTATACGCCCATGAGTGGAAGTGCCCTATGCTCTCCAAGCTGTGTTTTTTAGATGTTTCAGAACACACCGTACACTTCTCCAGAGTGGCTGTTGGCAATTTACATCCCACCCATCAGCGTAGCAAGGCTCCCATTTCTCCATGGCCGGTCCTGCACTTCTGGTTTGGACACTTTTTTCCGCATGGCCCTTTTGCCCGCTGGGAAGCGAGACTTCTTTGGAGCGCTGATTTGCCTTTCCAGGTTGCTTAGTTGGCCAAAAAGGGCGTATGCGTTTTTTCCTGAATATATTCAGGAAAAAACGCATACGCCCTTTTTGGCCAAGGGCATCATTGTCCACGTTTTGCCACTTTTCATGTGCTTTCAAGGCGATTCGAATCTACCTCCTGAAATCTGTTTCCTGCAATTCTGCCTTGCTTTCAAAGCCTCTTCGTTGCCTTCCCTTAATATATTTGTGGACGAGAGGTATCATTTAAAACTCTGCAGGTTTGTGAATTGCAGTGCCCCTGAGCTCCATTTTTCAACTCGCTTTTTTGGGAGCTGGCCGCAAAAGCGCAGGATTGCTTCAGGCCCTCTTCTGGTTCTGGGGGGCAGGCTGAGCTTGTGCTTAATTCTTCTTCCTAATGGGAAAATAGAGTGACCTGTGCCTGTCCCAACACCTAGACCTAGTCTCTCATTGGTTCCCCCTCTTCCCGTTCATCCTCAGGACAAATTGCAACCTGTACGGAACAGGAGGTTAAAGGTGCTGATTCTCCAAGGAGGGAGATGGCTAGTAAATCGGCTGGAATGGCGAACCCGAGCAAAGGAGTTGAGAAATGAGGTGCGTTTTAGAAACCTTTCCCGATCACACGGTGTACCATCTTCTGGGTTTCTCATGCCTGTTTTCGACGTAGGAAGATGCCCTTGAACCTGGAGATTTGGGACCCTTGGGATGGGTACCATGCAGTATTACTTGAAAGGGTCTGCGTTGGCTCACCCAACCTCACCGAACCTCTCAGCCCCAAGAGTGTCCACCCTTATGTCTCAATCAGCTGTGGGTCTAGATATGGTCAATCCAGGTTGCATCACAGCCCCTGAACGAATTTTGTAAGAATTTCTCTCTCTTTCTCTGTCTTTGTTTCACGGGTTTTGAAAAGTAATTTATTTTTATAATGGGGTTTAGCTGCTTTTCACGGCTGTGTTTATGCCGCTTTACACCCCCTTGACTCACTTACAGAGAGATATCAATACATAGGTTTGAAGATTCTTACTAGTCAGATATATTCTTGTGCGGTGAATAGGGGGTGTTGAGTCCAGTTCACTGAAAAAGGAATAGGTCTTGTCTCTTACATATTGGGTTTATGGAACGGTATCTGAGCTAATTTGAAACCCTTGTTTTATGCATCACCCCACCTCACCTTGCCCGTTCAGCAGCCATAGTGTGTTTTCTAAACGTGTGACTCTGTTCTGTTTTGTAATTCAGTTCAAGTGTAGCGGTTTTTACATTCCCTCTAGAAGTGATATCTTATGATAAGTGTCTTTTTCTGTGTGACTTATTTCACTTAGAATCGTCGTACCTAAATCCACTCATCGTGCTGCTACTAGCCTTATGACGTTGATTTCATGGCTGAGTGATATTCCATTGTACATGAGGACCACAACTTCTTTATCCATTTTTCTCTTTCCTAGGATATTTAAGGTGTAATGAAGTGGGGGTTCTTGTCAACAGAGCAGCCCTAAACTTTGGGGTGCCTGTGTCTTGCTGATTTTTAGTTTTCCCAATTTATACGCCCATGAGTGGAAGTGCCCTATGCTCTCCAAGCTGTGTTTTTTAGATGTTTCAGAACACACCGTACACTTCTCCAGAGTGGCTGTTGGCAATTTACATCCCACCCATCAGCGTAGCAAGGCTCCCATTTCTCCATGGCCGGTCCTGCACTTCTGGTTTGGACACTTTTTTCCGCATGGCCCTTTTGCCCGCTGGGAAGCGAGACTTCTTTGGAGCGCTGATTTGCCTTTCCAGGTTGCTTAGTTGGCCAAAAAGGGCGTATGCGTTTTTTCCTGAATATATTCAGGAAAAAACGCATACGCCCTTTTTGGCCAAGGGCATCATTGTCCACGTTTTGCCACTTTTCATGTGCTTTCAAGGCGATTCGAATCTACCTCCTGAAATCTGTTTCCTGCAATTCTGCCTTGCTTTCAAAGCCTCTTCGTTGCCTTCCCTTAATATATTTGTGGACGAGAGGTATCATTTAAAACACTGCAGGTTTGTGAATTGCAGTGCCCCTGAGCTCCATTTTTCAACTCGCTTTTTTGGGAGCTGGCCGCAAAAGCGCAGGATTGCTTCAGGCCCTCTTCTGGTTCTGGGGGGCAGGCTGAGCTTGTGCTTAATTCTTCTTCCTGATGGGAAAATAGAGTGACCTGTGCCTGTCCCAACACCTAGAGCTAGTCTCTCATTGGTTCCCCCTCTTCCCGTTCATCCTCAGGACAAATTGCAACCTGTACGGAACAGGAGGTTAAAGGTGCTGATTCTCCAAGGAGGGAGATGGCTAGTAAATCGGCTGGAATGGCGAACCGGAGCAAAGGAGTTGAGAAATGAGGTGCGTTTTAGAAACCTTTCCCGATCACACGGTGTACCATCTTCTGGGTTTCTCATGCCTGTTTTCGACGTAGGAAGATGCCCTTGAACCTGGAGATTTGGGACCCTTGGGATGGGTACCATGCAGTATTACTTGAAGGGGTCTGCGTTGGCTCACCCAACCTCACCGAACCTCTCAGCCCCAAGAGTGTCCACCCTTATGTCTCAATCAGCTGTGGGTCTAGATATGGTCAATCCAGGTTGCATCACTGCCCCTGAACGAATTTTGGAAGAATTTCTCTCTCTTTCACTGTCTTTGTTTCACGGGTTTTGAAAAGTAATTTATTTTTATAATGGGGTTTAGCTGCTTTTCACGGCTGTGTTTATGCCGCTTTACACCCCCTTGACTCACTTACAGAGAGATATCAATACATAGGTTTGCAGATTCTTACTAGTCAGATATATTCTTTTGCGGTGAATAGGGGGTGTTGAGTCCAATTCACTGAAAAAGGAATAGGTCTTGTCTCTTACATATTGGGTTTATGGAACGGTATCTGAGCTAATTTGAAACCCTTGTTTTATGCATCACCCCACCTCACCTTTCCCGTTCAGCAGCCATAGTGTGTTTTCTAAACGTGTGACTCTGTTCTGTTTTGTAATTCAGTTCAAGTGTAGCGGTTTTTACATTCCCTCTCTAAGTGATATCTTATGATAAGTGTCTTTTTCTGTGTGACTTATTTCACTTACAATCGTCGTACCTAAATCCACTCATCGTGCTGCTACTAGCCTTATGACGTTGATTTCATGGCTGAGTGATATTCCATTGTACATGAGGACCACAACTTCTTTATCCATTTTTCTCTTTCCTAGGATATTTAAGGTGTAATGAAGTGGGGGTCCTTGTCAACAGAGCAGCCCTAAACATTGGGGTGCCTGTGTCTTGCTGATTTTTAGTTTTCCCAATTTATACGCCCATGAGTGGAAGTGCCCTATGCTCTCCAAGCTGTGTTTTTTAGATGTTTCAGAACACACCGTACACTTCTCCAGAGTGGCTGTTGGCAATTTACATCCCACCCATCAGCGTAGCAAGGCTCCCATTTCTCCATGGCCGGTCCTGCATTTCTGGTTTGGACACTTTTTTCCACATGGCCCTTTTGCCCGCTGGGAAGCGAGACTTCTTTGGAGCGCTGATTGGCCTTTCCAGGTTGCTTGGTTGGCCAAAAAGGGCGTATGCGTTTTTTCCTGAATATATTCAGGTAAAAACGCATACGCCCTTTTTGGCCAAGGGCATCATTGTCCACGTTTTGCCGCTTTTCATGTGCTTTCAAGGCGATTCGAATCTACCTCCTGAAATCTGTTTCCTGCAATTCTGCCTTGCTTTCAAAGCCTCTTCGTTGCCTTCCCTTAATATATTTGTGGACGAGAGGTATCATTTAAAACTCTGCAGGTTTGTGAATTGCAGTGCCCCTGAGCTCCATTTTTCATCTCGCTTTTTTGGGAGCTGGCCGCAAAAGCACAGGATTGCTTCAGGCCCTCTTCTGGTTCTGGGGGGCAGGCTGAGCTTGTGCTTAATTCTTCTTCCTGATGGGAAAATAGAGTGACCTGTGCCTGTCCCAACACCTAGAGCTAGTCTCTCATTGGTTCCCCCTCTTCCCGTTCATCCTCAGGACAAATTGCAACCTGTACGGGACAGGAGGTTAAAGGTGCTGATTCTCCAAGGAGGGAGATGGCTAGTAAATCGGCTGGAATGGCGAACCCGAGCAAAGGAGATGAGAAATGAGGTGCGTTTTAGAAACCTTTCCCGATCACACGGTGTACCATCTTCTGGGTTTCTCATGCCTGTTTTCGACGTAGGAAGATGCCCTTGAACCTGGAGATTTGGGACCCATGGGATGGGTACCATGCAGTATTACTTGAAAGGGTCTGCGTTGGCTCACCCAACCTCACCGAACCTCTCAGCCCCAAGAGTGTCCACCCTTATGTCTCAATCAGCTGTGGGTCTACATATGGTCAATCCAGGTTGCATCACAGCCCCTGAACGAATTTTGTAAGAATTTCTCTCTCTTTCACTGTCTTTGTTTCACGGGTTTTGAAAAGTAATTTATTTTTATAATGGGGTTTAGCTGCTTTTCACGGCTGTGTTTATGCCCCTTACACCCCCTTGACTCACTTACAGAGAGATATCAATACATAGGTTTGAAGATTCTTACTAGTCAGATATATTCTTGTGCGGTGAATAGGGGGTGTTGAGTCCAGTTCACTGAAAAAGGAATAGGTCTTGTCTCTTACATATTGGGTTTATGGAACGTTATCTGAGCTAATTTGAAACCCTTGTTTTATGCATCACCCCACCTCACCTTTCCCGTTCAGCAGCCATAGTGTGTTTTCTAAACGTGTGACTCTGTTCTGTTTTGTAATTCAGTTCAAGTGTAGCGGTTTTTACATTCCCTCTAGAAGTGATATCTTAGGATAAGTGTCTTTTTCTGTGTGACTTATTTCACTTAGAATCATCGTACCTAAATCCACTCATCGTGCTGCTACTAGCCTTATGACTTCGATTTCATGGCTGAGTGATATTCCATTGTACATGAGGACCACAACTTCTTTATCCATTTTTCTCTTTCCTAGGATATTTAAGGTGTAATGAAGTGGGGGTTCTTGTCAACAGAGCAGCCCTAAACTTTGGGGTGCCTGTGTCTTGCTGATTTTTAGTTTTCCCAATTTATACGCCCATGAGTGGAAGTGCCCTATGCTCTCCAAGCTGTGTTTTTTAGATGTTTCAGAACACACCGTACACTTCTCCAGAGTGGCTGTTGGCAATTTACATCCCACCCATCAGCGTAGCAAGGCTCCCATTTCTCCATGGCCGGTCCTGCACTTCTGGTTTGGACACTTTTTTCCGCATGGCCCTTTTGCCCGCTGGGAAGCGAGACTTCTTTGGAGCGCTGATTTGCCTTTCCAGGTTGCTTAGTTGGCCAAAAAGGGCGTATGCGTTTTTTCCTGAATATATTCAGGAAAAAACGCATACGCCCTTTTTGGCCAAGGGCATCATTGTCCACGTTTTGCCACTTTTCATGTGCTTTCAAGGCGATTCGAATCTACCTCCTGAAATCTGTTTCCTGCAATTCTGCCTTGCTTTCAAAGCCTCTTCGTTGCCTTCCCTTAATATATTTGTGGACGAGAGGTATCATTTAAAACACTGCAGGTTTGTGAATTGCAGTGCCCCTGAGCTCCATTTTTCAACTCGCTTTTTTGGGAGCTGGCCGCAAAAGCGCAGGATTGCTTCAGGCCCTCTTCTGGTTCTGGGGGGCAGGCTGAGCTTGTGCTTAATTCTTCTTCCTGATGGGAAAATAGAGTGACCTGTGCCTGTCCCAACACCTAGAGCTAGTCTCTCATTGGTTCCCCCTCTTCCCGTTCATCCTCAGGACAAATTGCAACCTGTACGGAACAGGAGGTTAAAGGTGCTGATTCTCCAAGGAGGGAGATGGCTAGTAAATCGGCTGGAATGGCGAACCGGAGCAAAGGAGTTGAGAAATGAGGTGCGTTTTAGAAACCTTTCCCGATCACACGGTGTACCATCTTCTGGGTTTCTCATGCCTGTTTTCGACGTAGGAAGATGCCCTTGAACCTGGAGATTTGGGACCCTTGGGATGGGTACCATGCAGTATTACTTGAAGGGGTCTGCGTTGGCTCACCCAACCTCACCGAACCTCTCAGCCCCAAGAGTGTCCACCCTTATGTCTCAATCAGCTGTGGGTCTAGATATGGTCAATCCAGGTTGCATCACTGCCCCTGAACGAATTTTGGAAGAATTTCTCTCTCTTTCACTGTCTTTGTTTCACGGGTTTTGAAAAGTAATTTATTTTTATAATGGGGTTTAGCTGCTTTTCACGGCTGTGTTTATGCCGCTTTACACCCCCTTGACTCACTTACAGAGAGATATCAATACATAGGTTTGCAGATTCTTACTAGTCAGATATATTCTTTTGCGGTGAATAGGGGGTGTTGAGTCCAATTCACTGAAAAAGGAATAGGTCTTGTCTCTTACATATTGGGTTTATGGAACGGTATCTGAGCTAATTTGAAACCCTTGTTTTATGCATCACCCCACCTCACCTTTCCCGTTCAGCAGCCATAGTGTGTTTTCTAAACGTGTGACTCTGTTCTGTTTTGTAATTCAGTTCAAGTGTAGCGGTTTTTACATTCCCTCTCTAAGTGATATCTTATGATAAGTGTCTTTTTCTGTGTGACTTATTTCACTTACAATCGTCGTACCTAAATCCACTCATCGTGCTGCTACTAGCCTTATGACGTTGATTTCATGGCTGAGTGATATTCCATTGTACATGAGGACCACAACTTCTTTATCCATTTTTCTCTTTCCTAGGATATTTAAGGTGTAATGAAGTGGGGGTCCTTGTCAACAGAGCAGCCCTAAACATTGGGGTGCCTGTGTCTTGCTGATTTTTAGTTTTCCCAATTTATACGCCCATGAGTGGAAGTGCCCTATGCTCTCCAAGCTGTGTTTTTTAGATGTTTCAGAACACACCGTACACTTCTCCAGAGTGGCTGTTGGCAATTTACATCCCACCCATCAGCGTAGCAAGGCTCCCATTTCTCCATGGCCGGTCCTGCATTTCTGGTTTGGACACTTTTTTCCACATGGCCCTTTTGCCCGCTGGGAAGCGAGACTTCTTTGGAGCGCTGATTGGCCTTTCCAGGTTGCTTGGTTGGCCAAAAAGGGCGTATGCGTTTTTTCCTGAATATATTCAGGTAAAAACGCATACGCCCTTTTTGGCCAAGGGCATCATTGTCCACGTTTTGCCGCTTTTCATGTGCTTTCAAGGCGATTCGAATCTACCTCCTGAAATCTGTTTCCTGCAATTCTGCCTTGCTTTCAAAGCCTCTTCGTTGCCTTCCCTTAATATATTTGTGGACGAGAGGTATCATTTAAAACTCTGCAGGTTTGTGAATTGCAGTGCCCCTGAGCTCCATTTTTCATCTCGCTTTTTTGGGAGCTGGCCGCAAAAGCACAGGATTGCTTCAGGCCCTCTTCTGGTTCTGGGGGGCAGGCTGAGCTTGTGCTTAATTCTTCTTCCTGATGGGAAAATAGAGTGACCTGTGCCTGTCCCAACACCTAGAGCTAGTCTCTCATTGGTTCCCCCTCTTCCCGTTCATCCTCAGGACAAATTGCAACCTGTACGGGACAGGAGGTTAAAGGTGCTGATTCTCCAAGGAGGGAGATGGCTAGTAAATCGGCTGGAATGGCGAACCCGAGCAAAGGAGATGAGAAATGAGGTGCGTTTTAGAAACCTTTCCCGATCACACGGTGTACCATCTTCTGGGTTTCTCATGCCTGTTTTCGACGTAGGAAGATGCCCTTGAACCTGGAGATTTGGGACCCATGGGATGGGTACCATGCAGTATTACTTGAAAGGGTCTGCGTTGGCTCACCCAACCTCACCGAACCTCTCAGCCCCAAGAGTGTCCACCCTTATGTCTCAATCAGCTGTGGGTCTACATATGGTCAATCCAGGTTGCATCACAGCCCCTGAACGAATTTTGTAAGAATTTCTCTCTCTTTCACTGTCTTTGTTTCACGGGTTTTGAAAAGTAATTTATTTTTATAATGGGGTTTAGCTGCTTTTCACGGCTGTGTTTATGCCCCTTACACCCCCTTGACTCACTTACAGAGAGATATCAATACATAGGTTTGAAGATTCTTACTAGTCAGATATATTCTTGTGCGGTGAATAGGGGGTGTTGAGTCCAGTTCACTGAAAAAGGAATAGGTCTTGTCTCTTACATATTGGGTTTATGGAACGTTATCTGAGCTAATTTGAAACCCTTGTTTTATGCATCACCCCACCTCACCTTTCCCGTTCAGCAGCCATAGTGTGTTTTCTAAACGTGTGACTCTGTTCTGTTTTGTAATTCAGTTCAAGTGTAGCGGTTTTTACATTCCCTCTAGAAGTGATATCTTAGGATAAGTGTCTTTTTCTGTGTGACTTATTTCACTTAGAATCATCGTACCTAAATCCACTCATCGTGCTGCTACTAGCCTTATGACTTCGATTTCATGGCTGAGTGATATTCCATTGTACATGAGGACCACAACTTCTTTATCCATTTTTCTCTTTCCTAGGATATTTAAGGTGTAATGAAGTGGGGGTTCTTGTCAACAGAGCAGCCCTAAACTTTGGGGTGCCTGTGTCTTGCTGATTTTTAGTTTTCCCAATTTATACGCCCATGAGTGGAAGTGCCCTATGCTCTCCAAGCTGTGTTTTTTAGATGTTTCAGAACACACCGTACACTTCTCCAGAGTGGCTGTTGGCAATTTACATCCCACCCATCAGCGTAGCAAGGCTCCCATTTCTCCATGGCCGGTCCTGCACTTCTGGTTTGGACACTTTTTTCCGCATGGCCCTTTTGCCCGCTGGGAAGCGAGACTTCTTTGGAGCGCTGATTTGCCTTTCCAGGTTGCTTGGTTGGCCAAAAAGGGCGTATGCGTTTTTTCCTGAATATATTCAGGAAAAAACGCATACGCCCTTTTTGGCCAAGGGCATCATTGTCCACGTTTGGCCGCTTTTCATGTGCTTTCAAGGCGATTCGAATCTACCTCCTGAAATCTGTTTCCTGCAATTCTGCCTTGCTTTCAAAGCCTCTTCGTTGCCTTCCCTTAATATATTTGTGGACGAGAGGTATCATTTAAAACTCTGCAGGTTTGTGAATTGCAGTGCCCCTGAGCTCCATTTTTCATCTCGCTTTTTTGGGAGCTGGCCGCAAAAGCGCAGGATTGCTTCAGGCCCTCTTCTGGTTCTGGGGGGCAGGCTGAGCTTGTGCTTAATTCTTCTTCCTGATGGGAAAATAGAGTGACCTGTGCCTGTCCCAACACCTAGAGCTAGTCTCTCATTGGTTCCCCCTCTTCCCGTTCATCCTCAGGACAAATTGCAACCTGTACGGAACAGGAGGTTAAAGGTGCTGATTCTCCAAGGAGGGAGATGGCTAGTAAATCGGCTGGAATGGCGAACCCGAGCAAAGGAGATGAGAAATGAGGTGCGTTTTAGAAACCTTTCCCGATCACACGGTGTACCATCTTCTGGGTTTCTCATGCCTGTTTTCGATGTAGGAAGATGCCCTTGAACCTGGAGATTTGGGACCCATGGGATGGGTACCATGCAGTATTACTTGAAAGGGTCTTCGTTGGCTCACCCAACCTCACCGAACCTCTCAGCCCCAAGAGTGTCCACCCTTATGTCTCAATCAGCTGTGGGTCTAGATATGGTCAATCCAGGTTGCATCACAGCCCCTGAACGAATTTTGTAAGAATTTTTCTCTCTTTCACTGTCTTTGTTTCACGGGTTTTGAAAAGTAATTTATTTTTATAATGGGGTTTAGCTGTTTTTCACGGCTGTGTTTATGCCGCTTTACACCCCCTTGACTCACTTACAGAGAGATATCAATACATAGGTTTGAAGATTCTTACTAGTCAGATATATTCTTGTGCGGTGAATAGGGGGTGTTGAGTCCAGTTCACTGAAAAAGGAATAGGTCTTGTCTCTTACATATTGGGTTTATGGAACGGTATCTGAGCTAATTTGAAACCCTTGTTTTATGCATCACCCCACCTCACCTTTCCCGTTCAGCAGCCATAGTGTGTTTCCTAAACGTGTGACTCTGTTCTGTTTTGTAATTCAGTTCAAGTGTAGCGGTTTTTACATTCCCTCTAGAAGTGATATCTTATGATAAGTGTCTTTTTCTGTGTGACTTATTTCACTTAGAATCGTCGTACCTAAATCCACTCATCGTGCTGCTACTAGCCTTATGACATTGATTTCATGGCTGAGTGATATTCCATTGTACATGAGGACCACAACTTCTTTATCCATTTTTCTCTTTCCTAGGATATTTAAGGTGTAATGAAGTGGGGGTTCTTGTCAACAGAGCAGCCCTAAACTTTGGGGTGCCTGTGTCTTGCTGATTTTTAGTTTTCCCAATTTATACGCCCATGAGTGGAAGGGCCCTATGCTCTCCAAGCTGTGTTTTTTAGATGTTTCAGAACACACCGTACACTTCTCCAGAGTGGCTGTTGGCAATTTACATCCCACCCATCAGCGTAGCAAGGCTCCCATTTCTAGATGGCCGGTCCTGCACTTCTGGTTTAGACACCTTTTTCAGCATGGCCCTTTTGCCCGCTGGGAAGCGAGACTTCTTTGGAGCGCTGATTTGCCTTTCCAGGTTGCTTGGTTGGCCAAAAAGGGCGTATGCGTTTTTTCCTGAATATATTCAGGAAAAAACGCATACGCCCTTTTTGGCCAAGGGCATCATTGTCCACGTTTTGCCGCTTTTCATGTGCTTTCAAGGCGATTCGAATCTACCTCCTGAAATCTGTTTCCTGCAATTCTGCCTTGCTTTCAAAGCCTCTTCGTTGCCTTCCCTTAATATATTTGTGGACGAGAGGTATCATTTAAAACTCTGCAGGTTTGTGAATTGTAGTGCCCCTGAGCTCCATTTTTCATCTCGCTTTTTTGGGAGCTGGCCGCAAAAGCACAGGATTGCTTCAGGCCCTCTTCTGGTTCTGGGGGGCAGGCTGAGCTTGTGCTTAATTCTTCTTCCTGATGGGAAAATAGAGTGACCTGTGCCTGTCCCAACACCTAGAGCTAGTCTCTCATTGGTTCCCCCTCTTCCCGTTCATCCTCAGGACAAATTGCAACCTGTACGGAACAGGAGGTTAAAGGTGCTGATTCTCCAAGGAGGGAGATGGCTAGTAAATCGGCTGGAATGGCGAACCCGAGCAAAGGAGATGAGAAATGAGGTGCGTTTTAGAAACCATTCCCGATCACACGGTGTACCATCTTCTGGGTTTCTCATGCCTGTTTTCGACGTAGGAAGATGCCCTTGAACCTGGAGATTTGGGACCCATGGGATGGGTACCATGCAGTATTACTTGAAAGGGTCTTCTTTGGCTCACCCAACCTCACCGAACCTCTCAGCCCCAAGAGTGTCCACCCTTATGTCTCAATCAGCTGTGGGTCTAGATATGGTCAATCCAGGTTGCATCACAGCCCCTGAACGAATTTTGTAAGAATTTTTCTCTCTTTCACTGTCTTTGTTTCACGGGTTTTGAAAAGTAATTTATTTTTATAATGGGGTTTAGCTGTTTTTCACGGCTGTGTTTATGCCGCTTTACACCCCCTTGACTCACTTACAGAGAGATATCAATACATAGGTTTGAAGATTCTTACTAGTCAGATATATTCTTGTGCGGTGAATAGGGGGTGTTGAGTCCAGTTCACTGAAAAAGGAATAGGTCTTGTCTCTTACATATTGGGTTTATGGAACGGTATCTGAGCTAATTTGAAACCCTTGTTTTATGCATCACCCCACCTCACCTTTCCCGTTCAGCAGCCATAGTGTGTTTCCTAAACTTGTGACTCTGTTCTGTTTTGTAATTCAGTTCAAGTGTAGCGGTTTTTACATTCCCTCTAGAAGTGATATCTTATGATAAGTGTCTTTTTCTGTGTGACTTATTTCACTTAGAATCGTCGTACCTAAATCCACTCATCGTGCTGCTACTAGCCTTATGACATTGATTTCATGGCTGAGTGATATTCCATTGTACATGAGGACCACAACTTCTTTATCCATTTTTCTCTTTCCTAGGATATTTAAGGTGTAATGAAGTGGGGGTTCTTGTCAACAGAGCAGCCCTAAACTTTGGGGTGCCTGTGTCTTGCTGAT
Source organism: Balaenoptera acutorostrata (assembly GCF_949987535.1). Classification (NCBI taxonomy): domain Eukaryota; kingdom Metazoa; phylum Chordata; class Mammalia; order Artiodactyla; family Balaenopteridae; genus Balaenoptera; species Balaenoptera acutorostrata. The sequence continues at coordinate 39,536 of NW_026646383.1, forward strand.
TTTTAGTTTTCCCAATTTATAAGCCCATGAGTGGAAGTGCCCTATGCTCTCCAAGCTGTGTTTTTTAGATGTTTCAGAACACACCGTACACTTCTCCAGAGTGGCTGTTGGCAATTTACATCCCACCCATCAGCGTAGCAAGGCTCCCATTTCTAGATGGCCGGTCCTGCACTTCTGGTTTAGACACCTTTTTCAGCATGGCCCTTTTGCCCGCTGGGAAGCGAGACTTCTTTGGAGCGCTGATTTGCCTTTCCAGGTTGCTTGGTTGGCCAAAAAGGGCGTATGCGTTTTTTCCTGAATATATTCAGGAAAAAACGCATACGCCCTTTTTGGCCAAGGGCATCATTGTCCACGTTTTGCCGCTTTTCATGTGCTTTCAAGGCGATTCGAATCTACCTCCTGAAATCTGTTTCCTGCAATTCTGCCTTGCTTTCAAAGCCTCTTCGTTGCCTTCCCTTAATATATTTGTGGACGAGAGGTATCATTTAAAACTCTGCAGGTTTGTGAATTGTAGTGCCCCTGAGCTCCATTTTTCATCTCGCTTTTTTGGGAGCTGGCCGCAAAAGCACAGGATTGCTTCAGGCCCTCTTCTGGTTCTGGGGGGCAGGCTGAGCTTGTGCTTAATTCTTCTTCCTGATGGGAAAATAGAGTGACCTGTGCCTGTCCCAACACCTAGAGCTAGTCTCTCATTGGTTCCCCCTCTTCCCGTTCATCCTCAGGACAAATTGCAACCTGTACGGAACAGGAGGTTAAAGGTGCTGATTCTCCAAGTAGGGAGATGGCTAGTAAATAGGCTGGAATGGCGAACCCGAGCAAAGGAGATGAGAAATGAGGTGCGTTTTAGAAACCTTTCCCGATCACACGGTGTACCATCTTCTGGGTTTCTCATGCCTGTTTTCGACGTAGGAAGATGCCCTTGAACCTGGAGATTTGGGACCCATGGGATGGGTACCATGCAGTATTACTTGAAAGGGTCTTCTTTGGCTCACCCAACCTCACCGAACCTCTCAGCCCCAAGAGTGTCCACCCTTATGTCTCAATCAGCTGTGGGTCTAGATATGGTCAATCCAGGTTGCATCACAGCCCCTGAACGAATTTTGTAAGAATTTCTCTCTCTTTCACTGTCTTTGTTTCACGGGTTTAGAAAAGTAATTTATTTTTATAATGGGGTTTAGCTGCTTTTCACGGCTGTGTTTATGCCGCTTTACACCCCCTTGACTCACTTACAGAGAGATATCAATACATAGGTTTGAAGATTCTTACTAGTCAGATATATTCTTGTGCGGTGAATAGGGGGTGTTGAGTCCAGTTCACTGAAAAAGGAATAGGTCTTGTCTCTTACATATTGGGTTTATGGAACGGTATCTGAGCTAATTTGAAACCCTTGTTTTATGCATCACCCCACCTCACCTTTCCCGTTCAGCAGCCATAGTGTGTTTTCTAAACGTGTGACTCTGTTCTGTTTTGTAATTCAGTTCAAGTGTAGCGGTTTTTACATTCCCTCTAGAAGTGATATCTTATGTTAAGTGTCTTTTTCTGTGTGACTTATTTCACTTAGAATCGTCGTACCTAAATCCACTCATCGTGCTGCTACTAGCCTTATGACGTTGATTTCATGGCTGAGTGATATTCCATTGTACATGAGGACCCCAACTTCTTTATCCATTTTTCTCTTTCCTAGGATATTTAAGGTGTAATGAAGTGGGGGTTCTTGTCAACAGAGCAGCCCTAAACTTTGGGGTGCCTGTGTCTTGCTGATTTTTAGTTTTCCCAATTTATACGCCCATGAGTGGAAGGGCCCTATGCTCTCCAAGCTGTGTTTTTTAGATGTTTCAGAACACACCGTACACTTCTCCAGAGTGGCTGTTGGCAATTTACATCCCACCCATCAGCGTAGCAAGGCTCCCATTTCTCCATGGCCGGTCCTGTACTTCTGGTTTGGACACTTTTTTCCGCATGGCCCTTTTGTCCGCTGGGAAGCGAGACTTCTTTGGAGCGCTGATTTGCCTTTCCAGGTTGCTTGGTTGGCCAAAAAGGGCGTATGCGTTTTTTCCTGAATATATTCAGGAAAAAACGCATACGCCCTTTTTGGCCAAGGGCATCATTGTCCACGTTTTGCCGCTTTTCATGTGCTTTCAAGGCGATTCGAATCTACCTCCTGAAATCTGTTTCCTGCAATTCTGCCTTGCTTTCAAAGCCTCTTCGTTGCCTTCCCTTAATATATTTGTGGACGAGAGGTATCATTTAAAACTCTGCAGGTTTGTGAATTGCAGTGCCCCTGAGCTCCATTTTTCAACTCGCTTTTTTGGGAGCTGGCCGCAAAAGCGCAGGATTGCTTCAGGCCCTCTTCTGGTTCTGGGGGGCAGGCTGAGCTTGTGCTTAATTCTTCTTCCTGATGGGAAAATAGAGTGACCTGTGCCTGTCCCAACACCTAGAGCTAGTCTCTCATTGGTTCCCCCTCTTCCCGTTCATCCTCAGGACAAATTGCAACCTGTACGGAACAGGAGGTTAAAGGTGCTGATTCTCCAAGGAGGGAGATGGCTAGTAAATCGGCTGGAATGGCGAACCCGAGCCAAGGAGATGAGAAATGAGGTGCGGTTTAGAAACCTTTCCCGATCACACGGTGTACCATCTTCTGGGTTTCTCATGCCTGTTTTCGACGTAGGAAAATGCCCTTGAACCTGGAGATTTGGGACCCATTTGATGGGTACCATGCAGTATTACTTGAAAGGGTCTTCTTTGGCTCACCCAACCTCACCGAACCTCTCAGCCCCAAGAGTGTCCACCCTTATGTCTCAATCAGCTGTGGGTCTAGATATGGTCAATCCAGGTTGCATCACAGCCCCTGAACGAATTTTGTAAGAATTTCTCTCTCTTTCACTGTCTTTGTTTCACGGGTTTTGAAAAGTAATTTATTTTTATAATGGGGTTTAGCTGCTTTTCACGGCTGTGTTTATGCCGCTTTACACCCCCTTGACTCACTTACAGAGAGATATCAATACATAGGTTAGAAGATTCTTACTAGTCAGATATATTCTTGTGCGGTGAATAGGGGGTGTTGAGTCCAGTTCACTGAAAAAGGAATAGGTCTTGTCTCTTACATATTGGGTTTATGGAACGGTATCTGAGCTAATTTGAAACCCTTGTTTTATGCATCACCCCACCTCACCTTTCCCGTTCAGCAGCCATAGTGTGTTTTCTAAACGTGTGACTCTGTTCTGTTTTGTAATTCAGTTCAAGTGTAGCGGTTTTTACATTCCCTCTAGAAGTGATATCTTATGTTAAGTGTCTTTTTCTGTGTGACTTATTTCACTTAGAATCGTCGTACCTAAATCCACTCATCGTGCTGCTACTAGCCTTATGACATTGATTTCATGGCTGAGTGATATTCCATTGTACATGAGGACCACAACTTCTTTATCCATTTTTCTCTTTCCTAGGATATTTAAGGTGTAATGAAGTGGGGGTTCTTGTCAACAGAGCAGCCCTAAACTTTGGGGTGCCTGTGTCTTGCTGATTTTTAGTTTTCCCAATTTATACGCCCATGAGTGGAAGGGCCCTATGCTCTCCAAGCTGTGTTTTTTAGATGTTTCAGAACACACCGTACACTTCTCCAGAGTGGCTGTTGGCAATTTACATCCCACCCATCAGCGTAGCAAGGCTCCCATTTCTAGATGGCCGGTCCTGCACTTCTGGTTTAGACACCTTTTTCAGCATGGCCCTTTTGCCCGCTGGGAAGCGAGACTTCTTTGGAGCGCTGATTTGCCTTTCCAGGTTGCTTGGTTGGCCAAAAAGGGCGTATGCGTTTTTTCCTGAATATATTCAGGAAAAAACGCATACGCCCTTTTTGGCCAAGGGTATCATTGTCCACGTTTTGCCTCTTTTCATGTGCTTTCAAGGCGATTCGAATCTACCTCCTGAAATCTGTTTCCTGCAATTCTGCCTTGCTTTCAAAGCCTCTTCGTTGCCTTCCCTTAATATATTTGTGGACGAGAGGTATCATTTAAAACTCTGCAGGTTTGTGAATTGTAGTGCCCCTGAGCTCCATTTTTCATCTCGCTTTTTTGGGAGCTGGCCGCAAAAGCACAGGATTGCTTCAGGCCCTCTTCTGGTTCTGGGGGGCAGGCTGAGCTTGTGCTTAATTCTTCTTCCTGATGGGAAAATAGAGTGACCTGTGCCTGTCCCAACACCTAGAGCTAGTCTCTCATTGGTTCCCCCTCTTCCCGTTCATCCTCAGGACAAATTGCAACCTGTACGGAACAGGAGGTTAAAGGTGCTGATTCTCCAAGGAGGGAGATGGCTAGTAAATAGGCTGGAATGGCGAACCCGAGCAAAGGAGATGAGAAATGAGGTGCGTTTTAGAAACCTTTCCCGATCACACGGTGTACCATCTTCTGGGTTTCTCATGCCTGTTTTCGACGTAGGAAGATGCCCTTGAACCTGGAGATTTGGGACCCATGGGATGGGTACCATGCAGTATTACTTGAAAGGGTCTTCTTTGGCTCACCCAACCTCACCGAACCTCTCAGCCCCAAGAGTGTCCACCCTTATGTCTCAATCAGCTGTGGGTCTAGATATGGTCAATCCAGGTTGCATCACAGCCCCTGAACGAGTTTTGTAAGAATTTCTCTCTCTTTCACTGTCTTTGTTTCACGGGTTTAGAAAAGTAATTTATTTTTATAATGGGGTTTAGCTGCTTTTCACGGCTGTGTTTATGCCGCTTTACACCCCCTTGACTCACTTACAGAGAGATATCAATACATAGGTTTGAAGATTCTTACTAGTCAGATATATTCTTGTGCGGTCAATAGGGGGTGTTGAGTCCAGTTCACTGAAAAAGGAATAGGTCTTGTCTCTTACATATTGGGTTTATGGAACGGTATCTGAGCTAATTTGAAACCCTTGTTTTATGCATCACCCCACCTCACCTTTCCCGTTCAGCAGCCATAGTGTGTTTTCTAAACGTGTGACTCTGTTCTGTTTTGTAATTCAGTTCAAGTGTAGCGGTTTTTACATTCCCTCTAGAAGTGATATCTTATGTTAAGTGTCTTTTTCTGTGTGACTTATTTCACTTAGAATCGTCGTACCTAAATCCACTCATCGTGCTGCTACTAGCCTTATGACGTTGATTTCATGGCTGAGTGATATTCCATTGTACATGAGGACCCCAACTTCTTTATCCATTTTTCTCTTTCCTAGGATATTTAAGGTGTAATGAAGTGGGGGTTCTTGTCAACAGAGCAGCCCTAAACTTTGGGGTGCCTGTGTCTTGCTGATTTTTAGTTTTCCCAATTTATACGCCCATGAGTGGAAGGGCCCTATGCTCTCCAAGCTGTGTTTTTTAGATGTTTCAGAACACACCGTACACTTCTCCAGAGTGGCTGTTGGCAATTTACATCCCACCCATCAGCGTAGCAAGGCTCCCATTTCTCCATGGCCGGTCCTGTACTTCTGGTTTGGACACTTTTTTCCGCATGGCCCTTTTGCCCGCTGGGAAGCGAGACTTCTTTGGAGCGCTGATTTGCCTTTCCAGGTTGCTTGGTTGGCCAAAAAGGGCGTATGCGTTTTTTCCTGAATATATTCAGGAAAAAACGCATACGCCCTTTTTGGCCAAGGGCATCATTGTCCACGTTTTGCCGCTTTTCATGTGCTTTCAAGGCGATTCGAATCTACCTCCTGAAATCTGTTTCCTGCAATTCTGCCTTGCTTTCAAAGCCTCTTCGTTGCCTTCCCTTAATATATTTGTGGACGAGAGGTATCATTTAAAACTCTGCAGGTTTGTGAATTGCAGTGCCCCTGAGCTCCATTTTTCAACTCGCTTTTTTGGGAGCTGGCCGCAAAAGCGCAGGATTGCTTCAGGCCCTCTTCTGGTTCTGGGGGGCAGGCTGAGCTTGTGCTTAATTCTTCTTCCTGATGGGAAAATAGAGTGACCTGTGCCTGTCCCAACACCTAGAGCTAGTCTCTCATTGGTTCCCCCTCTTCCCGTTCATCCTCAGGACAAATTGCAACCTGTACGGAACAGGAGGTTAAAGGTGCTGATTCTCCAAGGAGGGAGATGGCTAGTAAATCGGCTGGAATGGCGAACCCGAGCAAAGGAGATGAGAAATGAGGTGCGTTTTAGAAACCTTTCCCGATCACACGGTGTACCATCTTCCGGGTTTCTCATGCCTGTTTTCGACGTAGGAAAATGCCCTTGAACCTGGAGATTTGGGACCCATGGGATGGGTACCATGCAGTATTACTTGAAAGGGTCTTCTTTGGCTCACCCAACCTCACCGAACCTCTCAGCCCCAAGAGTGTCCACCCTTATGTCTCAATCAGCTGTGGGTCTAGATATGGTCAATCCAGGTTGCATCACAGCCCCTGAACGAATTTTGTAAGAATTTCTCTCTCTTTCACTGTCTTTGTTTCACGGGTTTAGAAAAGTAATTTATTTTTATAATGGGGTTTAGCTGCTTTTCACGGCTGTGTTTATGCCGCTTTACACCCCCTTGACTCACTTACAGAGAGATATCAATACATAGGTTTGAAGATTCTTACTAGTCAGATATATTCTTGTGCGGTGAATAGGGGGTGTTGAGTCCAGTTCACTGAAAAAGGAATAGGTCTTGTCTCTTACATATTGGGTTTATGGAACGGTATCTGAGCTAATTTGAAACCCTTGTTTTATGCATCACCCCACCTCACCTTTCCCGTTCAGCAGCCATAGTGTGTTTTCTAAACGTGTGACTCTGTTCTGTTTTGTAATTCAGTTCAAGTGTAGCGGTTTTTACATTCCCTCTAGAAGTGATATCTTATGTTAAGTGTCTTTTTCTGTGTGACTTATTTCACTTAGAATCGTCGTACCTAAATCCACTCATCGTGCTGCTACTAGCCTTATGACGTTGATTTCATGGCTGAGTGATATTCCATTGTACATGAGGACCCCAACTTCTTTATCCATTTTTCTCTTTCCTAGGATATTTAAGGTGTAATGAAGTGGGGGTTCTTGTCAACAGAGCAGCCCTAAACTTTGGGGTGCCTGTGTCTTGCTGATTTTTAGTTTTCCCAATTTATACGCCCATGAGTGGAAGGGCCCTATGCTCTCCAAGCTGTGTTTTTTAGATGTTTCAGAACACACCGTACACTTCTCCAGAGTGGCTGTTGGCAATTTACATCCCACCCATCAGCGTAGCAAGGCTCCCATTTCTAGATGGCCGGTCCTGCACTTCTGGTTTAGACACCTTTTTCAGCATGGCCCTTTTGCCCGCTGGGAAGCGAGACTTCTTTGGAGCGCTGATTTGCCTTTCCAGGTTGCTTGGTTGGCCAAAAAGGGCGTATGCGTTTTTTCCTGAATATATTCAGGAAAAAACGCATACGCCCTTTTTGGCCAAGGGTATCATTGTCCACGTTTTGCCTCTTTTCATGTGCTTTCAAGGCGATTCGAATCTACCTCCTGAAATCTGTTTCCTGCAATTCTGCCTTGCTTTCAAAGCCTCTTCGTTGCCTTCCCTTAATATATTTGTGGACGAGAGGTATCATTTAAAACTCTGCAGGTTTGTGAATTGTAGTGCCCCTGAGCTCCATTTTTCATCTCGCTTTTTTGGGAGCTGGCCGCAAAAGCACAGGATTGCTTCAGGCCCTCTTCTGGTTCTGGGGGGCAGGCTGAGCTTGTGCTTAATTCTTCTTCCTGATGGGAAAATAGAGTGACCTGTGCCTGTCCCAACACCTAGAGCTAGTCTCTCATTGGTTCCCCCTCTTCCCGTTCATCCTCAGGACAAATTGCAACCTGTACGGAACAGGAGGTTAAAGGTGCTGATTCTCCAAGGAGGGAGATGGCTAGTAAATAGGCTGGAATGGCGAACCCGAGCAAAGGAGATGAGAAATGAGGTGCGTTTTAGAAACCTTTCCCGATCACACGGTGTACCATCTTCTGGGTTTCTCATGCCTGTTTTCGACGTAGGAAGATGCCCTTGAACCTGGAGATTTGGGACCCATGGGATGGGTACCATGCAGTATTACTTGAAAGGGTCTTCTTTGGCTCACCCAACCTCACCGAACCTCTCAGCCCCAAGAGTGTCCACCCTTATGTCTCAATCAGCTGTGGGTCTAGATATGGTCAATCCAGGTTGCATCACAGCCCCTGAACGAGTTTTGTAAGAATTTCTCTCTCTTTCACTGTCTTTGTTTCACGGGTTTAGAAAAGTAATTTATTTTTATAATGGGGTTTAGCTGCTTTTCACGGCTGTGTTTATGCCGCTTTACACCCCCTTGACTCACTTACAGAGAGATATCAATACATAGGTTTGAAGATTCTTACTAGTCAGATATATTCTTGTGCGGTCAATAGGGGGTGTTGAGTCCAGTTCACTGAAAAAGGAATAGGTCTTGTCTCTTACATATTGGGTTTATGGAACGGTATCTGAGCTAATTTGAAACCCTTGTTTTATGCATCACCCCACCTCACCTTTCCCGTTCAGCAGCCATAGTGTGTTTTCTAAACGTGTGACTCTGTTCTGTTTTGTAATTCAGTTCAAGTGTAGCGGTTTTTACATTCCCTCTAGAAGTGATATCTTATGTTAAGTGTCTTTTTCTGTGTGACTTATTTCACTTAGAATCGTCGTACCTAAATCCACTCATCGTGCTGCTACTAGCCTTATGACGTTGATTTCATGGCTGAGTGATATTCCATTGTACATGAGGACCCCAACTTCTTTATCCATTTTTCTCTTTCCTAGGATATTTAAGGTGTAATGAAGTGGGGGTTCTTGTCAACAGAGCAGCCCTAAACTTTGGGGTGCCTGTGTCTTGCTGATTTTTAGTTTTCCCAATTTATACGCCCATGAGTGGAAGGGCCCTATGCTCTCCAAGCTGTGTTTTTTAGATGTTTCAGAACACACCGTACACTTCTCCAGAGTGGCTGTTGGCAATTTACATCCCACCCATCAGCGTAGCAAGGCTCCCATTTCTCCATGGCCGGTCCTGTACTTCTGGTTTGGACACTTTTTTCCGCATGGCCCTTTTGCCCGCTGGGAAGCGAGACTTCTTTGGAGCGCTGATTTGCCTTTCCAGGTTGCTTGGTTGGCCAAAAAGGGCGTATGCGTTTTTTCCTGAATATATTCAGGAAAAAACGCATACGCCCTTTTTGGCCAAGGGCATCATTGTCCACGTTTTGCCGCTTTTCATGTGCTTTCAAGGCGATTCGAATCTACCTCCTGAAATCTGTTTCCTGCAATTCTGCCTTGCTTTCAAAGCCTCTTCGTTGCCTTCCCTTAATATATTTGTGGACGAGAGGTATCATTTAAAACTCTGCAGGTTTGTGAATTGCAGTGCCCCTGAGCTCCATTTTTCAACTCGCTTTTTTGGGAGCTGGCCGCAAAAGCGCAGGATTGCTTCAGGCCCTCTTCTGGTTCTGGGGGGCAGGCTGAGCTTGTGCTTAATTCTTCTTCCTGATGGGAAAATAGAGTGACCTGTGCCTGTCCCAACACCTAGAGCTAGTCTCTCATTGGTTCCCCCTCTTCCCGTTCATCCTCAGGACAAATTGCAACCTGTACGGAACAGGAGGTTAAAGGTGCTGATTCTCCAAGGAGGGAGATGGCTAGTAAATCGGCTGGAATGGCGAACCCGAGCAAAGGAGATGAGAAATGAGGTGCGTTTTAGAAACCTTTCCCGATCACACGGTGTACCATCTTCCGGGTTTCTCATGCCTGTTTTCGACGTAGGAAAATGCCCTTGAACCTGGAGATTTGGGACCCATGGGATGGGTACCATGCAGTATTACTTGAAAGGGTCTTCTTTGGCTCACCCAACCTCACCGAACCTCTCAGCCCCAAGAGTGTCCACCCTTATGTCTCAATCAGCTGTGGGTCTAGATATGGTCAATCCAGGTTGCATCACAGCCCCTGAACGAATTTTGTAAGAATTTCTCTCTCTTTCACTGTCTTTGTTTCACGGGTTTAGAAAAGTAATTTATTTTTATAATGGGGTTTAGCTGCTTTTCACGGCTGTGTTTATGCCGCTTTACACCCCCTTGACTCACTTACAGAGAGATATCAATACATAGGTTTGAAGATTCTTACTAGTCAGATATATTCTTGTGCGGTGAATAGGGGGTGTTGAGTCCAGTTCACTGAAAAAGGAATAGGTCTTGTCTCTTACATATTGGGTTTATGGAACGGTATCTGAGCTAATTTGAAACCCTTGTTTTATGCATCACCCCACCTCACCTTTCCCGTTCAGCAGCCATAGTGTGTTTTCTAAACGTGTGACTCTGTTCTGTTTTGTAATTCAGTTCAAGTGTAGCGGTTTTTACATTCCCTCTAGAAGTGATATCTTATGTTAAGTGTCTTTTTCTGTGTGACTTATTTCACTTAGAATCGTCGTACCTAAATCCACTCATCGTGCTGCTACTAGCCTTATGACGTTGATTTCATGGCTGAGTGATATTCCATTGTACATGAGGACCCCAACTTCTTTATCCATTTTTCTCTTTCCTAGGATATTTAAGGTGTAATGAAGTGGGGGTTCTTGTCAACAGAGCAGCCCTAAACTTTGGGGTGCCTGTGTCTTGCTGATTTTTAGTTTTCCCAATTTATACGCCCATGAGTGGAAGGGCCCTATGCTCTCCAAGCTGTGTTTTTTAGATGTTTCAGAACACACCGTACACTTCTCCAGAGTGGCTGTTGGCAATTTACATCCCACCCATCAGCGTAGCAAGGCTCCCATTTCTCCATGGCCGGTCCTGTACTTCTGGTTTGGACACTTTTTTCCGCATGGCCCTTTTGTCCGCTGGGAAGCGAGACTTCTTTGGAGCGCTGATTTGCCTTTCCAGGTTGCTTGGTTGGCCAAAAAGGGCGTATGCGTTTTTTCCTGAATATATTCAGGAAAAAACGCATACGCCCTTTTTGGCCAAGGGCATCATTGTCCACGTTTTGCCGCTTTTCATGTGCTTTCAAGGCGATTCGAATCTACCTCCTGAAATCTGTTTCCTGCAATTCTGCCTTGCTTTCAAAGCCTCTTCGTTGCCTTCCCTTAATATATTTGTGGACGAGAGGTATCATTTAAAACTCTGCAGGTTTGTGAATTGCAGTGCCCCTGAGCTCCATTTTTCAACTCGCTTTTTTGGGAGCTGGCCGCAAAAGCGCAGGATTGCTTCAGGCCCTCTTCTGGTTCTGGGGGGCAGGCTGAGCTTGTGCTTAATTCTTCTTCCTGATGGGAAAATATAGTGACCTGTGCCTGTCCCAACACCTAGAGCTAGTCTCTCATTGGTTCCCCCTCTTCCCGTTTATCCTCAGGACAAATTGCAACCTGTACGGAACAGGAGGTTAAAGGTGCTGATTCTCCAAGGAGGGAGATGGCTAGTAAATCGGCTGGAATGGCGAACCCGAGCAAAGGAGATGAGAAATGAGGTGCGTTTTAGAAACCTTTCCCGATCACACGGTGTACCATCTTCTGGGTTTCTCATGCCTGTTTTCGACGTAGGAAGATGCCCTTGAACCTGGAGATTTGGGACGCATGGGATGGGTACCATGCAGTATTACTTGAAAGGGTCTGCGTTGGCTCACCCAACCTCACCGAACCTATCAGCCCCAAGAGTGTCCACCCTTATGTCTCAATCAGCTGTGGGTCTAGGTATGGTCAATCCAGGTTGCATCACAGCCCCTGAATGAATTTTGTAAGAATTTCTCTCTCTTTCACTGCCTTTGTTTCACGGGTTTTGAAAAGTAATTTATTTTTATAATGGGGTTTAGCTGCTTTTCACGGCTGTGTTTATGCCGCTTTACACCCCCTTGACTCACTTACAGAGAGATATCAATACATAGGTTTGAAGATTCTTACTAGTCAGATATATTCTTGTGCGGTGAATAGGGGGTGTTGAGTCCAGTTCACTGAAAAAGGAATAGGTCTTGTCTCTTACATATTGGGTTTATGGAACGGTATCTGAGCTAATTTGAAACCCTTGTTTTATGCATCACCCCACCTCACCTTTCCCGTTCAGCAGCCATAGTGTGTTTTCTAAACGTGTGACTCTGTTCTGTTTTGTAATTCAGTTCAAGTGTAGCGGTTTTTACATTCCCTCTAGAAGTGATATCTTATGTTAAGTGTCTTTTTCTGTGTGACTTATTTCACTTAGAATCGTCGTACCTAAATCCACTCATCGTGCTGCTACTAGCCTTATGACGTTGATTTCATGGCTGAGTGATATTCCATTGTACATGAGGACCCCAACTTCTTTATCCATTTTTCTCTTTCCTAGGATATTTAAGGTGTAATGAAGTGGGGGTTCTTGTCAACAGAGCAGCCCTAAACTTTGGGGTGCCTGTGTCTTGCTGATTTTTAGTTTTCCCAATTTATACGCCCATGAGTGGAAGGGCCCTATGCTCTCCAAGCTGTGTTTTTTAGATGTTTCAGAACACACCGTACACTTCTCCAGAGTGGCTGTTGGCAATTTACATCCCACCCATCAGCGTAGCAAGGCTCCCATTTCTCCATGGCCGGTCCTGTACTTCTGGTTTGGACACTTTTTTCCGCATGGCCCTTTTGTCCGCTGGGAAGCGAGACTTCTTTGGAGCGCTGATTTGCCTTTCCAGGTTGCTTGGTTGGCCAAAAAGGGCGTATGCGTTTTTTCCTGAATATATTCAGGAAAAAACGCATACGCCCTTTTTGGCCAAGGGCATCATTGTCCACGTTTTGCCGCTTTTCATGTGCTTTCAAGGCGATTCGAATCTACCTCCTGAAATCTGTTTCCTGCAATTCTGCCTTGCTTTCAAAGCCTCTTCGTTGCCTTCCCTTAATATATTTGTGGACGAGAGGTATCATTTAAAACTCTGCAGGTTTGTGAATTGTAGTGCCCCTGAGCTCCATTTTTCAACTCGCTTTTTTGGGAGCTGGCCGCAAAAGCACAGGATTGCTTCAGGCCCTCTTCTGGTTCTGGGGGGCAGGCTGAGCTTGTGCTTAATTCTTCTTCCTGATGGGAAAATAGAGTGACCTGTGCCTGTCCCAACACCTAGAGCTAGTCTCTCATTGGTTCCCCCTCTTCCCGTTCATCCTCAGGACAAATTGCAACCTGTACGGAACAGGAGGTTAAAGGTGCTGATTCTCCAAGGAGGGAGATGGCTAGTAAATCGGCTGGAATGGCGAACCCGAGCAAAGGAGATGAGAAATGAGGTGCGTTTTAGAAACCTTTCCCGATCACACGGTGTACCATCTTCTGGGTTTCTCATGCCTGTTTTCGACGTAGGAAGATGCCCTTGAACCTGGAGATTTGGGACGCATGGGATGGGTACCATGCAGTATTACTTGAAAGGGTCTGCGTTGGCTCACCCAACCTCACCGAACCTATCAGCCCCAAGAGTGTCCACCCTTATGTCTCAATCAGCTGTGGGTCTAGGTATGGTCAATCCAGGTTGCATCACAGCCCGTGAATGAATTTTGTAAGAATTTCTCTCTCTTTCACTGTCTTTGTTTCACGGGTTTTGAAAAGTAATTTATTTTTATAATGGGGTTTAGCTGCTTTTCACGGCTGTGTTTATGCCGCTTTACACCCCCTTGACTCACTTACAGAGAGATATCAATACATAGGTTTGAAGATTCTTACTAGTCAGATATATTCTTGTGCGGTGAATAGGGGGTGTTGAGTCCAGTTCACTGAAAAAGGAATAGGTCTTGTCTCTTACATATTGGGTTTATGGAACGGTATCTGAGCTAATTTGAAACCCTTGTTTTATGCATCACCCCACCTCACCTTTCCCGTTCAGCAGCCATAGTGTGTTTTCTAAACGTGTGACTCTGTTCTGTTTTGTAATTCAGTTCAAGTGTAGCGGTTTTTACATTCCCTCTAGAAGTGATATCTTATGTTAAGTGTCTTTTTCTGTGTGACTTATTTCACTTAGAATCGTCGTACCTAAATCCACTCATCGTGCTGCTACTAGCCTTATGACGTTGATTTCATGGCTGAGTGATATTCCATTGTACATGAGGACCCCAACTTCTTTATCCATTTTTCTCTTTCCTAGGATATTTAAGGTGTAATGAAGTGGGGGTTCTTGTCAACAGAGCAGCCCTAAACTTTGGGGTGCCTGTGTCTTGCTGATTTTTAGTTTTCCCAATTTATACGCCCATGAGTGGAAGGGCCCTATGCTCTCCAAGCTGTGTTTTTTAGATGTTTCAGAACACACCGTACACTTCTCCAGAGTGGCTGTTGGCAATTTACATCCCACCCATCAGCGTAGCAAGGCTCCCATTTCTCCATGGCCGGTCCTGCATTTCTGGTTTGGACACTTTTTTCCGCATGGCCCTTTTGCCCGCTGGGAAGCGAGACTTCTTTGGAGCGCTGATTGGCCTTTCCAGGTTGCTTGGTTGGCCAAAAAGGGCGTATGCGTTTTTTCCTGAATATATTCAGGAAAAAACGCATACGCCCTTTTTGGCCAAGGGCATCATTGTCCACGTTTTGCCGCTTTTCATGTGCTTTCAAGGCGATTCGAATCTACCTCCTGAAATCTGTTTCCTGCAATTCTGCCTTGCTTTCAAAGCCTCTTCGTTGCCTTCCCTTAATATATTTGTGGACGAGAGGTATCATTTAAAACTCTGCAGGTTTGTGAATTGTAGTGCCCCTGAGCTCCATTTTTCAACTCGCTTTTTTGGGAGCTGGCCGCAAAAGCACAGGATTGCTTCAGGCCCTCTTCTGGTTCTGGGGGGCAGGCTGAGCTTGTGCTTAATTCTTCTTCCTGATGGGAAAATAGAGTGACCTGTGCCTGTCCCAACACCTAGAGCTAGTCTCTCATTGGTTCCCCCTCTTCCCGTTCATCCTCAGGACAAATTGCAACCTGTACGGAACAGGAGGTTAAAGGTGCTGATTCTCCAAGGAGGGAGATGGCTAGTAAATCGGCTGGAATGGCGAACCCGAGCAAAGGAGATGAGAAATGAGGTGCGTTTTAGAAACCTTTCCCGATCACACGGTGTACCATCTTCTGGGTTTCTCATGCCTGTTTTCGACGTAGGAAGATGCCCTTGAACCTGGAGATTTGGGACGCATGGGATGGGTACCATGCAGTATTACTTGAAAGGGTCTGCGTTGGCTCACCCAACCTCACCGAACCTATCAGCCCCAAGAGTGTCCACCCTTATGTCTCAATCAGCTGTGGGTCTAGGTATGGTCAATCCAGGTTGCATCACAGCCCCTGAATGAATTTTGTAAGAATTTCTCTCTCTTTCACTGTCTTTGTTTCACGGGTTTTGAAAAGTAATTTATTTTTATAATGGGGTTTAGCTGCTTTTCACGGCTGTGTTTATGCCGCTTTACACCCCCTTGACTCACTTACAGAGAGATATCAATACATAGGTTTGAAGATTCTTACTAGTCAGATATATTCTTGTGCGGTGAATAGGGGGTGTTGAGTCCAGTTCACTGAAAAAGGAATAGGTCTTGTCTCTTACATATTGGGTTTATGGAACGGTATCTGAGCTAATTTGAAACCCTTGTTTTATGCATCACCCCACCTCACCTTTCCCGTTCAGCAGCCATAGTGTGTTTTCTAAACGTGTGACTCTGTTCTGTTTTGTAATTCAGTTCAAGTGTAGCGGTTTTTACATTCCCTCTAGAAGTGATATCTTATGTTAAGTGTCTTTTTCTGTGTGACTTATTTCACTTAGAATCGTCGTACCTAAATCCACTCATCGTGCTGCTACTAGCCTTATGACGTTGATTTCATGGCTGAGTGATATTCCATTGTACATGAGGACCCCAACTTCTTTATCCATTTTTCTCTTTCCTAGGATATTTAAGGTGTAATGAAGTGGGGGTTCTTGTCAACAGAGCAGCCCTAAACTTTGGGGTGCCTGTGTCTTGCTGATTTTTAGTTTTCCCAATTTATACGCCCATGAGTGGAAGGGCCCTATGCTCTCCAAGCTGTGTTTTTTAGATGTTTCAGAACACACCGTACACTTCTCCAGAGTGGCTGTTGGCAATTTACATCCCACCCATCAGCGTAGCAAGGCTCCCATTTCTCCATGGCCGGTCCTGCATTTCTGGTTTGGACACTTTTTTCCGCATGGCCCTTTTGCCCGCTGGGAAGCGAGACTTCTTTGGAGCGCTGATTGGCCTTTCCAGGTTGCTTGGTTGGCCAAAAAGGGCGTATGCGTTTTTTCCTGAATATATTCAGGAAAAAACGCATACGCCCTTTTTGGCCAAGGGCATCATTGTCCACGTTTTGCCGCTTTTCATGTGCTTTCAAGGCGATTCGAATCTACCTCCTGAAATCTGTTTCCTGCAATTCTGCCTTGCTTTCAAAGCCTCTTCGTTGCCTTCCCTTAATATATTTGTGGACGAGAGGTATCATTTAAAACTCTGCAGGTTTGTGAATTGCAGTGCCCCTGAGCTCCATTTTTCAACTCGCTTTTTTGGGAGCTGGCCGCAAAAGCGCAGGATTGCTTCAGGCCCTCTTCTGGTTCTGGGGGGCAGGCTGAGCTTGTGCTTAATTCTTCTTCCTGATGGGAAAATAGAGTGACCTGTGCCTGTCCCAACACCTAGAGCTAGTCTCTCATTGGTTCCCCCTCTTCCCGTTCATCCTCAGGACAAATTGCAACCTGTACGGAACAGGAGGTTAAAGGTGCTGATTCTCCAAGGAGGGAGATGGCTAGTAAATCGGCTGGAATGGCGAACCCGAGCAAAGGAGATGAGAAATGAGGTGCGTTTTAGAAACCTTTCCCGATCGCACGGTGTACCATCTTCTGGGTTTCTCATGCCTGTTTTCGATGTAGGAAGATGCCCTTGAACCTGGAGATTTGGGACCCATGGGATGGGTACCATGCAGTATTACTTGAAAGGGTCTTCGTTGGCTCACCCAACCTCACCGAACCTCTCAGCCCCAAGAGTGTCCACCCTTATGTCTCAATCAGCTGTGGGTCTAGATATGGTCAATCCAGGTTGCATCACAGCCCCTGAACGAATTTTGTAAGAATTTTTCTCTCTTTCACTGTCTTTGTTTCACGGGTTTTGAAAAGTAATTTATTTTTATAATGGGGTTTAGCTGCTTTTCACGGCTGTGTTTATGCCGCTTTACACCCCCTTGACTCACTTACAGAGAGATATCAATACATAGGTTTGAAGATTCTTACTAGTCAGATATATTCTTGTGCGGTGAATAGGGGGTGTTGAGTCCAGTTCACTGAAAAAGGAATAGGTCTTGTCTCTTACATATTGGGTTTATGGAACGGTATCTGAGCTAATTTGAAACCCTTGTTTTATGCATCACCCCACCTCACCTTTCCCGTTCAGCAGCCATAGTGTGTTTCCTAAACGTGTGACTCTGTTCTGTTTTGTAATTCAGTTCAAGTGTAGCGGTTTTTACATTCCCTCTAGAAGTGATATCTTATGATAAGTGTCTTTTTCTGTGTGACTTATTTCACTTAGAATCGTCGTACCTAAATCCACTCATCGTGCTGCTACTAGCCTTATGACATTGATTTCATGGCTGAGTGATATTCCATTGTACATGAGGACCACAACTTCTTTATCCATTTTTCTCTTTCCTAGGATATTTAAGGTGTAATGAAGTGGGGGTTCTTGTCAACAGAGCAGCCCTAAACTTTGGGGTGCCTGTGTCTTGCTGATTTTTAGTTTTCCCAATTTATACGCCCATGAGTGGAAGTGCCCTATGCTCTCCAAGCTGTGTTTTTTAGATGTTTCAGAACACACCGTACACTTCTCCAGAGTGGCTGTTGGCAATTTACATCCCACCCATCAGCGTAGCAAGGCTCCCATTTCTAGATGGCCGGTCCTGCACTTCTGCTTTAGACACCTTTTTCAGCATGGCCCTTTTGCCCGCTGGGAAGCGAGACTTCTTTGGAGCGCTGATTTGCCTTTCCAGGTTGCTTGGTTGGCCAAAAAGGGCGTATGCGTTTTTTCCTGAATATATTCAGGAAAAAACGCATACGCCCTTTTTGGCCAAGGGCATCATTGTCCACGATTTGCCGCTTTTCATGTGCTTTCAAGGCGATTCGAATCTACCTCCTGAAATCTCTTTCCTGCAATTCTGCCTTGCTTTCAAAGCCTCTTCGTTGCCTTCCCTTAATATATTTGTGGACGAGAGGTATCATTTAAAACTCTGCAGGTTTGTGAATTGTAGTGCCCCTGAGCTCCATTTTTCATCTCGCTTTTTTGGGAGCTGGCCGCAAAAGCACAGGATTGCTTCAGGCCCTCTTCTGGTTCTGGGGGGCAGGCTGAGCTTGTGCTTAATTCTTCTTCCTGATGGGAAAATAGAGTGACCTGTGCCTGTCCCAACACCTAGAGCTAGTCTCTCATTGGTTCCCCCTCTTCCCGTTCATCCTCAGGACAAATTGCAACCTGTACGGAACAGGAGGTTAAAGGTGCTGATTCTCCAAGGAGGGAGATGGCTAGTAAATCGGCTGGAATGGCGAACCCGAGCAAAGGAGATGAGAAATGAGGTGCGTTTTAGAAACCTTTCCCGATCACACGGTGTACCATCTTCTGGGTTTCTCATGCCTGTTTTCGACATAGGAAGATGCCCTTGAACCTGGAGATTTGGGACCCATGGGATGGGTACCATGCAGTATTACTTGAAAGGGTCTTCTTTGGCTCACCCAACCTCACCGAACCTCTCAGCCCCAAGAGTGTCCACCCTTATGTCTCAATCAGCTGTGGGTCTAGATATGGTCAATCCAGGTTGCATCACAGCCCCTGAACGAATTTTGTAAGAATTTCTCTCTCTTTCACTGTCTTTGTTTCACGGGTTTAGAAAAGTAATTTATTTTTATAATGGGGTTTAGCTGCTTTTCACGGCTGTGTTTATGCCGCTTTACACCCCCTTGACTCACTTACAGAGAGATATCAATACATAGGTTTGAAGATTCTTACTAGTCAGATATATTCTTGTGCGGTGAATAGGGGGTGTTGAGTCCAGTTCACTGAAAAAGGAATAGGTCTTGTCTCTTACATATTGGGTTTATGGAACGGTATCTGAGCTAATTTGAAACCCTTGTTTTATGCATCACCCCACCTCACCTTTCCCGTTCAGCAGCCATAGTGTGTTTTCTAAACGTGTGACTCTGTTCTGTTTTGTAATTCAGTTCAAGTGTAGCGGTTTTTACATTCCCTCTAGAAGTGATATCTTATGTTAAGTGTCTTTTTCTGTGTGACTTATTTCACTTAGAATCGTCGTACCTAAATCCACTCATCGTGCTGCTACTAGCCTTATGACGTTGATTTCATGGCTGAGTGATATTCCATTGTACATGAGGACCCCAACTTCTTTATCCATTTTTCTCTTTCCTAGGATATTTAAGGTGTAATGAAGTGGGGGTTCTTGTCAACAGAGCAGCCCTAAACTTTGGGGTGCCTGTGTCTTGCTGATTTTTAGTTTTCCCAATTTATACGCCCATGAGTGGAAGGGCCCTATGCTCTCCAAGCTGTGTTTTTTAGATGTTTCAGAACACACCGTACACTTCTCCAGAGTGGCTGTTGGCAATTTACATCCCACCCATCAGCGTAGCAAGGCTCCCATTTCTCCATGGCCGGTCCTGCATTTCTGGTTTGGACACTTTTTTCCGCATGGCCCTTTTGCCCGCTGGGAAGCGAGACTTCTTTGGAGCGCTGATTGGCCTTTCCAGGTTGCTTGGTTGGCCAAAAAGGGCGTATGCGTTTTTTCCTGAATATATTCAGGAAAAAACGCATACGCCCTTTTTGGCCAAGGGCATCATTGTCCACGTTTTGCCGCTTTTCATGTGCTTTCAAGGCGATTCGAATCTACCTCCTGAAATCTGTTTCCTGCAATTCTGCCTTGCTTTCAAAGCCTCTTCGTTGCCTTCCCTTAATATATTTGTGGACGAGAGGTATCATTTAAAACTCTGCAGGTTTGTGAATTGTAGTGCCCCTGAGCTCCATTTTTCAACTCGCTTTTTTGGGAGCTGGCCGCAAAAGCACAGGATTGCTTCAGGCCCTCTTCTGGTTCTGGGGGGCAGGCTGAGCTTGTGCTTAATTCTTCTTCCTGATGGGAAAATAGAGTGACCTGTGCCTGTCCCAACACCTAGAGCTAGTCTCTCATTGGTTCCCCCTCTTCCCGTTCATCCTCAGGACAAATTGCAACCTGTACGGAACAGGAGGTTAAAGGTGCTGATTCTCCAAGGAGGGAGATGGCTAGTAAATCGGCTGGAATGGCGAACCCGAGCAAAGGAGATGAGAAATGAGGTGCGTTTTAGAAACCTTTCCCGATCGCACGGTGTACCATCTTCTGGGTTTCTCATGCCTGTTTTCGATGTAGGAAGATGCCCTTGAACCTGGAGATTTGGGACCCATGGGATGGGTACCATGCAGTATTACTTGAAAGGGTCTTCGTTGGCTCACCCAACCTCACCGAACCTCTCAGCCCCAAGAGTGTCCACCCTTATGTCTCAATCAGCTGTGGGTCTAGATATGGTCAATCCAGGTTGCATCACAGCCCCTGAACGAATTTTGTAAGAATTTTTCTCTCTTTCACTGTCTTTGTTTCACGGGTTTTGAAAAGTAATTTATTTTTATAATGGGGTTTAGCTGCTTTTCACGGCTGTGTTTATGCCGCTTTACACCCCCTTGACTCACTTACAGAGAGATATCAATACATAGGTTTGAAGATTCTTACTAGTCAGATATATTCTTGTGCGGTGAATAGGGGGTGTTGAGTCCAGTTCACTGAAAAAGGAATAGGTCTTGTCTCTTACATATTGGGTTTATGGAACGGTATCTGAGCTAATTTGAAACCCTTGTTTTATGCATCACCCCACCTCACCTTTCCCGTTCAGCAGCCATAGTGTGTTTCCTAAACGTGTGACTCTGTTCTGTTTTGTAATTCAGTTCAAGTGTAGCGGTTTTTACATTCCCTCTAGAAGTGATATCTTATGATAAGTGTCTTTTTCTGTGTGACTTATTTCACTTAGAATCGTCGTACCTAAATCCACTCATCGTGCTGCTACTAGCCTTATGACATTGATTTCATGGCTGAGTGATATTCCATTGTACATGAGGACCACAACTTCTTTATCCTTTTTTCTCTTTCCTAGGATATTTAAGGTGTAATGAAGTGGGGGTTCTTGTCAACAGAGCAGCCCTAAACTTTGGGGTGCCTGTGTCTTGCTGATTTTTAGTTTTCCCAATTTATACGCCCATGAGTGGAAGTGCCCTATGCTCTCCAAGCTGTGTTTTTTAGATGTTTCAGAACACACCGTACACTTCTCCAGAGTGGCTGTTGGCAATTTACATCCCACCCATCAGCGTAGCAAGGCTCCCATTTCTAGATGGCCGGTCCTGCACTTCTGCTTTAGACACCTTTTTCAGCATGGCCCTTTTGCCCGCTGGGAAGCGAGACTTCTTTGGAGCGCTGATTTGCCTTTCCAGGTTGCTTGGTTGGCCAAAAAGGGCGTATGCGTTTTTTCCTGAATATATTCAGGAAAAAACGCATACGCCCTTTTTGGCCAAGGGCATCATTGTCCACGTTTTGCCGCTTTTCATGTGCTTTCAAGGCGATTCGAATCTACCTCCTGAAATCTCTTTCCTGCAATTCTGCCTTGCTTTCAAAGCCTCTTCGTTGCCTTCCCTTAATATATTTGTGGACGAGAGGTATCATTTAAAACTCTGCAGGTTTGTGAATTGTAGTGCCCCTGAGCTCCATTTTTCATCTCGCTTTTTTGGGAGCTGGCCGCAAAAGCACAGGATTGCTTCAGGCCCTCTTCTGGTTCTGGGGGGCAGGCTGAGCTTGTGCTTAATTCTTCTTCCTGATGGGAAAATAGAGTGACCTGTGCCTGTCCCAACACCTAGAGCTAGTCTCTCATTGGTTCCCCCTCTTCCCGTTCATCCTCAGGACAAATTGCAACCTGTACGGAACAGGAGGTTAAAGGTGCTGATTCTCCAAGGAGGGAGATGGCTAGTAAATCGGCTGGAATGGCGAACCCGAGCAAAGGAGATGAGAAATGAGGTGCGTTTTAGAAACCTTTCCCGATCACACGGTGTACCATCTTCTGGGTTTCTCATGCCTGTTTTCGACATAGGAAGATGCCCTTGAACCTGGAGATTTGGGACCCATGGGATGGGTACCATGCAGTATTACTTGAAAGGGTCTTCTTTGGCTCACCCAACCTCACCGAACCTCTCAGCCCCAAGAGTGTCCACCCTTATGTCTCAATCAGCTGTGGGTCTAGATATGGTCAATCCAGGTTGCATCACAGCCCCTGAACGAATTTTGTAAGAATTTCTCTCTCTTTCACTGTCTTTGTTTCACGGGTTTAGAAAAGTAATTTATTTTTATAATGGGGTTTAGCTGCTTTTCACGGCTGTGTTTATGCCGCTTTACACCCCCTTGACTCACTTACAGAGAGATATCAATACATAGGTTTGAAGATTCTTACTAGTCAGATATATTCTTGTGCGGTGAATAGGGGGTGTTGAGTCCAGTTCACTGAAAAAGGAATAGGTCTTGTCTCTTACATATTGGGTTTATGGAACGGTATCTGAGCTAATTTGAAACCCTTGTTTTATGCATCACCCCACCTCACCTTTCCCGTTCAGCAGCCATAGTGTGTTTTCTAAACGTGTGACTCTGTTCTGTTTTGTAATTCAGTTCAAGTGTAGCGGTTTTTACATTCCCTCTAGAAGTGATATCTTATGTTAAGTGTCTTTTTCTGTGTGACTTATTTCACTTAGAATCGTCGTACCTAAATCCACTCATCGTGCTGCTACTAGCCTTATGACGTTGATTTCATGGCTGAGTGATATTCCATTGTACATGAGGACCCCAACTTCTTTATCCATTTTTCTCTTTCCTAGGATATTTAAGGTGTAATGAAGTGGGGGTTCTTGTCAACAGAGCAGCCCTAAACTTTGGGGTGCCTGTGTCTTGCTGATTTTTAGTTTTCCCAATTTATACGCCCATGAGTGGAAGGGCCCTATGCTCTCCAAGCTGTGTTTTTTAGATGTTTCAGAACACACCGTACACTTCTCCAGAGTGGCTGTTGGCAATTTACATCCCACCCATCAGCGTAGCAAGGCTCCCATTTCTCCATGGCCGGTCCTGTACTTCTGGTTTGGACACTTTTTTCCGCATGGCCCTTTTGTCCGCTGGGAAGCGAGACTTCTTTGGAGCGCTGATTTGCCTTTCCAGGATGCTTGGTTGGCCAAAAAGGGCGTATGCGTTTTTTCCTGAATATATTCAGGAAAAAACGCATACGCCCTTTTTGGCCAAGGGCATCATTGTCCACGTTTTGCCGCTTTTCATGTGCTTTCAAGGCGATTTGAATCTACCTCCTGAAATCTGTTTCCTGCAATTCTGCCTTGCTTTCAAAGCCTCTTCATTGCCTTCCCTTAATATATTTGTGGACGAGAGGTATCATTTAAAACTCTGCAGGTTTGTGAATTGCAGTGCCCCTGAGCTCCATTTTTCAACTCGCTTTTTTGGGAGCTGGCCGCAAAAGCGCAGGATTGCTTCAGGCCCTCTTCTGGTTCTGGGGGGCAGGCTGAGCTTGTGCTTAATTCTTCTTCCTGATGGGAAAATAGAGTGACCTGTGCCTGTCCCAACACCTAGAGCTAGTCTCTCATTGGTTCCCCCTCTTCCCGTTCATCCTCAGGACAAATTGCAACCTGTACGGAACAGGAGGTTAAAGGTGCTGATTCTCCAAGGAGGGAGATGGCTAGTAAATCGGCTGGAATGGCGAACCCGAGCAAAGGAGATGAGAAATGAGGTGCGTTTTAGAAACCTTTCCCGATCACACGGTGTACCATCTTCTGGGTTTCTCATGCCTGTTTTCGACGTAGGAAAATGCCCTTGAACCTGGAGATTTGGGACCCATGGGATGGGTACCATGCAGTATTACTTGAAAGGGTCTTCTTTGGCTCACCCAACCTCACCGAACCTCTCAGCCCCAAGAGTGTCCACCCTTATGTCTCAATCAGCTGTGGGTCTAGATATGGTCAATCCAGGTTGCATCACAGCCCCTGAACGAATTTTGTAAGAATTTCTCTCTCTTTCACTGTCTTTGTTTCACGGGTTTTGAAAAGTAATTTATTTTTATAATGGGGTTTAGCTGCTTTTCACGGCTGTGTTTATGCCGCTTTACACCCCCTTGACTCACTTACAGAGAGATATCAATACATAGGTTTGAAGATTCTTACTAGTCAGATATATTCTTGTGCGGTGAATAGGGGGTGTTGAGTCCAGTTCACTGAAAAAGGAATAGGTCTTGTCTCTTACATATTGGGTTTATGGAACGGTATCTGAGCTAATTTGAAACCCTTGTTTTATGCATCACCCCACCTCACCTTTCCCGTTCAGCAGCCATAGTGTGTTTTCTAAACGTGTGACTCTGTTCTGTTTTGTAATTCAGTTCAAGTGTAGCGGTTTTTACATTCCCTCTAGAAGTGATATCTTATGTTAAGTGTCTTTTTCTGTGTGACTTATTTCACTTAGAATCGTCGTACCTAAATCCACTCATCGTGCTGCTACTAGCCTTATGACGTTGATTTCATGGCTGAGTGATATTCCATTGTACATGAGGACCCCAACTTCTTTATCCATTTTTCTCTTTCCTAGGATATTTAAGGTGTAATGAAGTGGGGGTTCTTGTCAACAGAGCAGCCCTAAACTTTGGGGTGCCTGTGTCTTGCTGATTTTTAGTTTTCCCAATTTATACGCCCATGAGTGGAAGGGCCCTATGCTCTCCAAGCTGTGTTTTTTAGATGTTTCAGAACACACCGTACACTTCTCCAGAGTGGCTGTTGGCAATTTACATCCCACCCATCAGCGTAGCAAGGCTCCCATTTCTCCATGGCCGGTCCTGTACTTCTGGTTTGGACACTTTTTTCCGCATGGCCCTTTTGTCCGCTGGGAAGCGAGACTTCTTTGGAGCGCTGATTTGCCTTTCCAGGTTGCTTGGTTGGCCAAAAAGGGCGTATGCGTTTTTTCCTGAATATATTCAGGAAAAAACGCATACGCCCTTTTTGGCCAAAGGCATCATTGTCCACGTTTTGCCGCTTTTCATGTGCTTTCAAGGCGATTCGAATCTACCTCCTGAAATCTGTTTCCTGCAATTCTGCCTTGCTTTCAAAGCCTCTTCGTTGCCTTCCCTTAATATATTTGTGGACGAGAGGTATCATTTAAAACTCTGCAGGTTTGTGAATTGCAGTGCCCCTGAGCTCCATTTTTCAACTCGCTTTTTTGGGAGCTGGCCGCAAAAGCGCAGGATTGCTTCAGGCCCTCTTCTGGTTCTGGGGGGCAGGCTGAGCTTGTGCTTAATTCTTCTTCCTGATGGGAAAATAGAGTGACCTGTGCCTGTCCCAACACCTAGAGCTAGTCTCTCATTGGTTCCCCCTCTTCCCGTTCATCCTCAGGACAAATTGCAACCTGTACGGAACAGGAGGTTAAAGGTGCTGATTCTCCAAGGAGGGAGATGGCTAGTAAATCGGCTGGAATGGCGAACCCGACCAAAGGAGATGAGAAATGAGGTGCGTTTTAGAAACCTTTCCCGATCACACGGTGTACCATCTTCTGGGTTTCTCATGCCTGTTTTCGACGTAGGAAGATGCCCTTGAACCTGGAGATTTGGGACCCATGGGATGGGTACCATGCAGTATTCCTTGAAAGGGTCTGCGTTGGCTCACCCAACCTCACCGAACCTATCAGCCCCAAGAGTGTCCACCCTTATGTCTCAATCAGCTGTGGGTCTAGGTATGGTCAATCCAGGTTGCATCACAGCCCCTGAATGAATTTTGTAAGAATTTCTCTCTCTTTCACTGTCTTTGTTTCACGGGTTTTGAAAAGTAATTTATTTTTATAATGGGGTTTAGCTGCTTTTCACGGCTGTGTTTATGCCGCTTTACACCCCCTTGACTCACTTACAGAGAGATATCAATACATAGGTTTGAAGATTCTTACTAGTCAGATATATTCTTGTGCGGTGAATAGGGGGTGTTGAGTCCAGTTCACTGAAAAAGGAATAGGTCTTGTCTCTTACATATTGGGTTTATGGAACGGTATCTGAGCTAATTTGAAACCCTTGTTTTATGCATCACCCCACCTCACCTTTCCCGTTCAGCAGCCATAGTGTGTTTTCTAAACGTGTGACTCTGTTCTGTTTTGTAATTCAGTTCAAGTGTAGCGGTTTTTACATTCCCTCTAGAAGTGATATCTTATGTTAAGTGTCTTTTTCTGTGTGACTTATTTCACTTAGAATCGTCGTACCTAAATCCACTCATCGTGCTGCTACTAGCCTTATGACGTTGATTTCATGGCTGAGTGATATTCCATTGTACATGAGGACCCCAACTTCTTTATCCATTTTTCTCTTTCCTAGGATATTTAAGGTGTAATGAAGTGGGGGTTCTTGTCAACAGAGCAGCCCTAAACTTTGGGGTGCCTGTGTCTTGCTGATTTTTAGTTTTCCCAATTTATACGCCCATGAGTGGAAGGGCCCTATGCTCTCCAAGCTGTGTTTTTTAGATGTTTCAGAACACACCGTACACTTCTCCAGAGTGGCTGTTGGCAATTTACATCCCACCCATCAGCGTAGCAAGGCTCCCATTTCTCCATGGCCGGTCCTGTACTTCTGGTTTGGACACTTTTTTCCGCATGGCCCTTTTGTCCGCTGGGAAGCGAGACTTCTTTGGAGCGCTGATTTGCCTTTCCAGGTTGCTTGGTTGGCCAAAAAGGGCGTATGCGTTTTTTCCTGAATATATTCAGGAAAAAACGCATACGCCCTTTTTGGCCAAGGGCATCATTGTCCACGTTTTGCCGCTTTTCATGTGCTTTCAAGGCGATTCGAATCTACCTCCTGAAATCTGTTTCCTGCAATTCTGCCTTGCTTTCAAAGCCTCTTCGTTGCCTTCCCTTAATATATTTGTGGACGAGAGGTATCATTTAAAACTCTGCAGGTTTGTGAATTGCAGTGCCCCTGAGCTCCATTTTTCAACTCGCTTTTTTGGGAGCTGGCCGCAAAAGCGCAGGATTGCTTCAGGCCCTCTTCTGGTTCTGGGGGGCAGGCTGAGCTTGTGCTTAATTCTTCTTCCTGATGGGAAAATAGAGTGACCTGTGCCTGTCCCAACACCTAGAGCTAGTCTCTCATTGGTTCCCCCTCTTCCCGTTCATCCTCAGGACAAATTGCAACCTGTACGGAACAGGAGGTTAAAGGTGCTGATTCTCCAAGGAGGGAGATGGCTAGTAAATCGGCTGGAATGGCGAACCCGAGCAAAGGAGATGAGAAATGAGGTGCGTTTTAGAAACCTTTCCCGATCACACGGTGTACCATCTTCTGGGTTTCTCATGCCTGTTTTCGACGTAGGAAGATGCCCTTGAACCTGGAGATTTGGGACGCATGGGATGGGTACCATGCAGTATTACTTGAAAGGGTCTGCGTTGGCTCACCCAACCTCACCGAACCTATCAGCCCCAAGAGTGTCCACCCTTATGTCTCAATCAGCTGTGGGTCTAGGTATGGTCAATCCAGGTTGCATCACAGCCCCTGAATGAATTTTGTAAGAATTTCTCTCTCTTTCACTGTCTTTGTTTCACGGGTTTTGAAAAGTAATTTATTTTTATAATGGGGTTTAGCTGCTTTTCACGGCTGTGTTTATGCCGCTTTACACCCCCTTGACTCACTTACAGAGAGATATCAATACATAGGTTTGAAGATTCTTACTAGTCAGATATATTCTTGTGCGGTGAATAGGGGGTGTTGAGTCCAGTTCACTGAAAAAGGAATAGGTCTTGTCTCTTACATATTGGGTTTATGGAACGGTATCTGAGCTAATTTGAAACCCTTGTTTTATGCATCACCCCACCTCACCTTTCCCGTTCAGCAGCCATAGTGTGTTTTCTAAACGTGTGACTCTGTTCTGTTTTGTAATTCAGTTCAAGTGTAGCGGTTTTTACATTCCCTCTAGAAGTGATATCTTATGTTAAGTGTCTTTTTCTGTGTGACTTATTTCACTTAGAATCGTCGTACCTAAATCCACTCATCGTGCTGCTACTAGCCTTATGACGTTGATTTCATGGCTGAGTGATATTCCATTGTACATGAGGACCCCAACTTCTTTATCCATTTTTCTCTTTCCTAGGATATTTAAGGTGTAATGAAGTGGGGGTTCTTGTCAACAGAGCAGCCCTAAACTTTGGGGTGCCTGTGTCTTGCTGATTTTTAGTTTTCCCAATTTATACGCCCATGAGTGGAAGGGCCCTATGCTCTCCAAGCTGTGTTTTTTAGATGTTTCAGAACACACCGTACACTTCTCCAGAGTGGCTGTTGGCAATTTACATCCCACCCATCAGCGTAGCAAGGCTCCCATTTCTCCATGGCCGGTCCTGTACTTCTGGTTTGGACACTTTTTTCCGCATGGCCCTTTTGTCCGCTGGGAAGCGAGACTTCTTTGGAGCACTGATTTGCCTTTCCAGGTTGCTTGGTTGGCCAAAAAGGGCGTATGCGTTTTTTCCTGAATATATTCAGGAAAAAACGCATACGCCCTTTTTGGCCAAGGGCATCATTGTCCACGTTTTGCCGCTTTTCATGTGCTTTCAAGGCGATTCGAATCTACCTCCTGAAATCTTTTTCCTGCAATTCTGCCTTGCTTTCAAAGCCTCTTCGTTGCCTTCCCTTAATATATTTGTGGACGAGAGGTATCATTTAAAACTCTGCAGGTTTGTGAATTGCAGTGCCCCTGAGCTCCATTTTTCAACTCGCTTTTTTGGGAGCTGGCCGCAAAAGCGCAGGATTGCTTCAGGCCCTCTTCTGGTTCTGGGGGGCAGGCTGAGCTTGTGCTTAATTCTTCTTCCTGATGGGAAAATAGAGTGACCTGTGCCTGTCCCAACACCTAGAGCTAGTCTCTCATTGGTTCCCCCTCTTCCCGTTCATCCTCAGGACAAATTGCAACCTGTACGGAACAGGAGGTTAAAGGTGCTGATTCTCCAAGGAGGGAGATGGCTAGTAAATCGGCTGGAATGGCGAACCCGAGCAAAGGAGATGAGAAATGAGGTGCGTTTTAGAAACCTTTCCCGATCACACGGTGTACCATCTTCTGGGTTTCTCATGCCTGTTTTCGACGTAGGAAAATGCCCTTGAACCTGGAGATTTGGGACCCATGGGATGGGTACCATGCAGTATTACTTGAAAGGGTCTTCTTTGGCTCACCCAACCTCACCGAACCTCTCAGCCCCAAGAGTGTCCACCCTTATGTCTCAATCAGCTGTGGGTCTAGATATGGTCAATCCAGGTTGCATCACAGCCCCTGAACGAATTTTGTAAGAATTTCTCTCTCTTTCACTGTCTTTGTTTCACGGGTTTTGAAAAGTAATTTATTTTTATAATGGGGTTTAGCTGCTTTTCACGGCTGTGTTTATGCCGCTTTACACCCCCTTGACTCACTTACAGAGAGATATCAATACATAGGTTTGAAGATTCTTACTAGTCAGATATATTCTTGTGCGGTGAATAGGGGGTGTTGAGTCCAGTTCACTGAAAAAGGAATAGGTCTTGTCTCTTACATATTGGGTTTATGGAACGGTATCTGAGCTAATTTGAAACCCTTGTTTTATGCATCACCCCACCTCACCTTTCCCGTTCAGCAGCCATAGTGTGTTTTCTAAACGTGTGACTCTGTTCTGTTTTGTAATTCAGTTCAAGTGTAGCGGTTTTTACATTCCCTCTAGAAGTGATATCTTATGTTAAGTGTCTTTTTCTGTGTGACTTATTTCACTTAGAATCGTCGTACCTAAATCCACTCATCGTGCTGCTACTAGCCTTATGACGTTGATTTCATGGCTGAGTGACATTCCATTGTACATGAGGACCCCAACTTCTTTATCCATTTTTCTCTTTCCTAGGATATTTAAGGTGTAATGAAGTGGGGGTTCTTGTCAACAGAGCAGCCCTAAACTTTGGGGTGCCTGTGTCTTGCTGATTTTTAGTTTTCCCAATTTATACGCCCATGAGTGGAAGGGCCCTATGCTCTCCAAGCTGTGTTTTTTAGATGTTTCAGAACACACCGTACACTTCTCCAGAGTGGCTGTTGGCAATTTACATCCCACCCATCAGCGTAGCAAGGCTCCCATTTCTCCATGGCCGGTCCTGTACTTCTGGTTTGGACACTTTTTTCCGCATGGCCCTTTTGTCCGCTGGGAAGCGAGACTTCTTTGGAGCGCTGATTTGCCTTTCCAGGTTGCTTGGCTGGCCAAAAAGGGCGTATGCGTTTTTTCCTGAATATATTCAGGAAAAAACGCATACGCCCTTTTTGGCCAAGGGCATCATTGTCCACGTTTTGCCGCTTTTCATGTGCTTTCAAGGCGATTCGAATCTACCTCCTGAAATCTGTTTCCTGCAATTCTGCCTTGCTTTCAAAGCCTCTTCGTTGCCTTCCCTTAATATATTTGTGGACGAGAGGTATCATTTAAAACTCTGCAGGTTTGTGAATTGCAGTGCCCCTGAGCTCCATTTTTCAACTCGCTTTTTTGGGAGCTGGCCGCAAAAGCGCAGGATTGCTTCAGGCCCTCTTCTGGTTCTGGGGGGCAGGCTGAGCTTGTGCTTAATTCTTCTTCCTGATGGGAAAATAGAGTGACCTGTGCCTGTCCCAACACCTAGAGCTAGTCTCTCATTGGTTCCCCCTCTTCCCGTTCATCCTCAGGACAAATTGCAACCTGTACGGAACAGGAGGTTAAAGGTGCTGATTCTCCAAGGAGGGAGATGGCTAGTAAATCGGCTGGAATGGCGAACCCGAGCAAAGGAGATGAGAAATGAGGTGCGTTTTAGAAACCTTTCCCGATCACACGGTGTACCATCTTCTGGGTTTCTCATGCCTGTTTTCGACGTAGGAAGATGCCCTTGAACCTGGAGATTTGGGACGCATGGGATGGGTACCATGCAGTATTACTTGAAAGGGTCTGCGTTGGCTCACCCAACCTCACCGAACCTATCAGCCCCAAGAGTGTCCACCCTTATGTCTCAATCAGCTGTGGGTCTAGGTATGGTCAATCCAGGTTGCATCACAGCCCCTGAATGAATTTTGTAAGAATTTCTCTCTCTTTCACTGTCTTTGTTTCACGGGTTTTGAAAAGTAATTTATTTTTATAATGGGGTTTAGCTGCTTTTCACGGCTGTGTTTATGCCGCTTTACACCCCCTTGACTCACTTACAGAGAGATATCAATACATAGGTTTGAAGATTCTTACTAGTCAGATATATTCTTGTGCGGTGAATAGGGGGTGTTGAGTCCAGTTCACTGAAAAAGGAATAGGTCTTGTCTCTTACATATTGGGTTTATGGAACGGTATCTGAGCTAATTTGAAACCCTTGTTTTATGCATCACCCCACCTCACCTTTCCCGTTCAGCAGCCATAGTGTGTTTTCTAAACGTGTGACTCTGTTCTGTTTTGTAATTCAGTTCAAGTGTAGCGGTTTTTACATTCCCTCTAGAAGTGATATCTTATGTTAAGTGTCTTTTTCTGTGTGACTTATTTCACTTAGAATCGTCGTACCTAAATCCACTCATCGTGCTGCTACTAGCCTTATGACGTTGATTTCATGGCTGAGTGATATTCCATTGTACATGAGGACCCCAACTTCTTTATCCATTTTTCTCTTTCCTAGGATATTTAAGGTGTAATGAAGTGGGGGTTCTTGTCAACAGAGCAGCCCTAAACTTTGGGGTGCCTGTGTCTTGCTGATTTTTAGTTTTCCCAATTTATACGCCCATGAGTGGAAGGGCCCTATGCTCTCCAAGCTGTGTTTTTTAGATGTTTCAGAACACACCGTACACTTCTCCAGAGTGGCTGTTGGCAATTTACATCCCACCCATCAGCGTAGCAAGGCTCCCATTTCTCCATGGCCGGTCCTGTACTTCTGGTTTGGACACTTTTTTCCGCATGGCCCTTTTGTCCGCTGGGAAGCGAGACTTCTTTGGAGCGCTGATTTGCCTTTCCAGGTTGCTTGGTTGGCCAAAAAGGGCGTATGCGTTTTTTCCTGAATATATTCAGGAAAAAACGCATACGCCCTTTTTGGCCAAGGGCATCATTGTCCACGTTTTGCCGCTTTTCATGTGCTTTCAAGGCGATTCGAATCTACCTCCTGAAATCTGTTTCCTGCAATTCTGCCTTGCTTTCAAAGCCTCTTCGTTGCCTTCCCTTAATATATTTGTGGACGAGAGGTATCATTTAAAACTCTGCAGGTTTGTGAATTGCAGTGCCCCTGAGCTCCATTTTTCAACTCGCTTTTTTGGGAGCTGGCCGCAAAAGCGCAGGATTGCTTCAGGCCCTCTTCTGGTTCTGGGGGGCAGGCTGAGCTTGTGCTTAATTCTTCTTCCTGATGGGAAAATAGAGTGACCTGTGCCTGTCCCAACACCTAGAGCTAGTCTCTCATTGGTTCCCCCTCTTCCCGTTCATCCTCAGGACAAATTGCAACCTGTACGGAACAGGAGGTTAAAGGTGCTGATTCTCCAAGGAGGGAGATGGCTAGTAAATCGGCTGGAATGGCGAACCCGAGCAAAGGAGATGAGAAATGAGGTGCGTTTTAGAAACCTTTCCCGATCACACGGTGTACCATCTTCTGGGTTTCTCATGCCTGTTTTCGACGTAGGAAGATGCCCTTGAACCTGGAGATTTGGGACGCATGGGATGGGTACCATGCAGTATTACTTGAAAGGGTCTGCGTTGGCTCACCCAACCTCACCGAACCTATCAGCCCCAAGAGTGTCCACCCTTATGTCTCAATCAGCTGTGGGTCTAGGTATGGTCAATCCAGGTTGCATCACAGCCCCTGAATGAATTTTGTAAGAATTTCTCTCTCTTTCACTGTCTTTGTTTCACGGGTTTTGAAAAGTAATTTATTTTTATAATGGGGTTTAGCTGCTTTTCACGGCTGTGTTTATGCCGCTTTACACCCCCTTGACTCACTTACAGAGAGATATCAATACATAGGTTTGAAGATTCTTACTAGTCAGATATATTCTTGTGCGGTGAATAGGGGGTGTTGAGTCCAGTTCACTGAAAAAGGAATAGGTCTTGTCTCTTACATATTGGGTTTATGGAACGGTATCTGAGCTAATTTGAAACCCTTGTTTTATGCATCACCCCACCTCACCTTTCCCGTTCAGCAGCCATAGTGTGTTTTCTAAACGTGTGACTCTGTTCTGTTTTGTAATTCAGTTCAAGTGTAGCGGTTTTTACATTCCCTCTAGAAGTGATATCTTATGTTAAGTGTCTTTTTCTGTGTGACTTATTTCACTTAGAATCGTCGTACCTAAATCCACTCATCGTGCTGCTACTAGCCTTATGACGTTGATTTCATGGCTGAGTGATATTCCATTGTACATGAGGACCCCAACTTCTTTATCCATTTTTCTCTTTCCTAGGATATTTAAGGTGTAATGAAGTGGGGGTTCTTGTCAACAGAGCAGCCCTAAACTTTGGGGTGCCTGTGTCTTGCTGATTTTTAGTTTTCCCAATTTATACGCCCATGAGTGGAAGGGCCCTATGCTCTCCAAGCTGTGTTTTTTAGATGTTTCAGAACACACCGTACACTTCTCCAGAGTGGCTGTTGGCAATTTACATCCCACCCATCAGCGTAGCAAGGCTCCCATTTCTCCATGGCCGGTCCTGTACTTCTGGTTTGGACACTTTTTTCCGCATGGCCCTTTTGTCCGCTGGGAAGCGAGACTTCTTTGGAGCGCTGATTTGCCTTTCCAGGTTGCTTGGTTGGCCAAAAAGGGCGTATGCGTTTTTTCCTGAATATATTCAGGAAAAAACGCATACGCCCTTTTTGGCCAAGGGCATCATTGTCCACGTTTTGCCGCTTTTCATGTGCTTTCAAGGCGATTCGAATCTACCTCCTGAAATCTGTTTCCTGCAATTCTGCCTTGCTTTCAAAGCCTCTTCGTTGCCTTCCCTTAATATATTTGTGGACGAGAGGTATCATTTAAAACTCTGCAGGTTTGTGAATTGCAGTGCCCCTGAGCTCCATTTTTCAACTCGCTTTTTTGGGAGCTGGCCGCAAAAGCGCAGGATTGCTTCAGGCCCTCTTCTGGTTCTGGGGGGCAGGCTGAGCTTGTGCTTAATTCTTCTTCCTGATGGGAAAATAGAGTGACCTGTGCCTGTCCCAACACCTAGAGCTAGTCTCTCATTGGTTCCCCCTCTTCCCGTTCATCCTCAGGACAAATTGCAACCTGTACGGAACAGGAGGTTAAAGGTGCTGATTCTCCAAGGAGGGAGATGGCTAGTAAATCGGCTGGAATGGCGAACCCGAGCAAAGGAGATGAGAAATGAGGTGCGTTTTAGAAACCTTTCCCGATCACACGGTGTACCATCTTCTGGGTTTCTCATGCCTGTTTTCGACGTAGGAAAATGCCCTTGAACCTGGAGATTTGGGACCCATGGGATGGGTACCATGCAGTATTACTTGAAAGGGTCTTCTTTGGCTCACCCAACCTCACCGAACCTCTCAGCCCCAAGAGTGTCCACCCTTATGTCTCAATCAGCTGTGGGTCTAGATATGGTCAATCCAGGTTGCATCACAGCCCCTGAACGAATTTTGTAAGAATTTCTCTCTCTTTCACTGTCTTTGTTTCACGGGTTTTGAAAAGTAATTTATTTTTATAATGGGGTTTAGCTGCTTTTCACGGCTGTGTTTATGCCGCTTTACACCCCCTTGACTCACTTACAGAGAGATATCAATACATAGGTTTGAAGATTCTTACTAGTCAGATATATTCTTGTGCGGTGAATAGGGGGTGTTGAGTCCAGTTCACTGAAAAAGGAATAGGTCTTGTCTCTTACATATTGGGTTTATGGAACGGTATCTGAGCTAATTTGAAACCCTTGTTTTATGCATCACCCCACCTCACCTTTCCCGTTCAGCAGCCATAGTGTGTTTTCTAAACGTGTGACTCTGTTCTGTTTTGTAATTCAGTTCAAGTGTAGCGGTTTTTACATTCCCTCTAGAAGTGATATCTTATGTTAAGTGTCTTTTTCTGTGTGACTTATTTCACTTAGAATCGTCGTACCTAAATCCACTCATCGTGCTGCTACTAGCCTTATGACGTTGATTTCATGGCTGAGTGACATTCCATTGTACATGAGGACCCCAACTTCTTTATCCATTTTTCTCTTTCCTAGGATATTTAAGGTGTAATGAAGTGGGGGTTCTTGTCAACAGAGCAGCCCTAAACTTTGGGGTGCCTGTGTCTTGCTGATTTTTAGTTTTCCCAATTTATACGCCCATGAGTGGAAGGGCCCTATGCTCTCCAAGCTGTGTTTTTTAGATGTTTCAGAACACACCGTACACTTCTCCAGAGTGGCTGTTGGCAATTTACATCCCACCCATCAGCGTAGCAAGGCTCCCATTTCTCCATGGCCGGTCCTGTACTTCTGGTTTGGACACTTTTTTCCGCATGGCCCTTTTGTCCGCTGGGAAGCGAGACTTCTTTGGAGCGCTGATTTGCCTTTCCAGGTTGCTTGGTTGGCCAAAAAGGGCGTATGCGTTTTTTCCTGAATATATTCAGGAAAAAACGCATACGCCCTTTTTGGCCAAGGGCATCATTGTCCACGTTTTGCCGCTTTTCATGTGCTTTCAAGGCGATTCGAATCTACCTCCTGAAATCTCTTTCCTGCAATTCTGCCTTGCTTTCAAAGCCTCTTCGTTGCCTTCCCTTAATATATTTGTGGACGAGAGGTATCATTTAAAACTCTGCAGGTTTGTGAATTGCAGTGCCCCTGAGCTCCATTTTTCAACTCGCTTTTTTGGGAGCTGGCCGCAAAAGCGCAGGATTGCTTCAGGCCCTCTTCTGGTTCTGGGGGGCAGGCTGAGCTTGTGCTTAATTCTTCTTCCTGATGGGAAAATAGAGTGACCTGTGCCTGTCCCAACACCTAGAGCTAGTCTCTCATTGGTTCCCCCTCTTCCCGTTCATCCTCAGGACAAATTGCAACCTGTACGGAACAGGAGGTTAAAGGTGCTGATTCTCCAAGGAGGGAGATGGCTAGTAAATCGGCTGGAATGGCGAACCCGAGCAAAGGAGATGAGAAATGAGGTGCGTTTTAGAAACCTTTCCCGATCACACGGTGTACCATCTTCTGGGTTTCTCATGCCTGTTTTCGACGTAGGAAGATGCCCTTGAACCTGGAGATTTGGGACGCATGGGATGGGTACCATGCAGTATTACTTGAAAGGGTCTGCGTTGGCTCACCCAACCTCACCGAACCTATCAGCCCCAAGAGTGTCCACCCTTATGTCTCAATCAGCTGTGGGTCTAGGTATGGTCAATCCAGGTTGCATCACAGCCCCTGAATGAATTTTGTAAGAATTTCTCTCTCTTTCACTGTCTTTGTTTCACGGGTTTAGAAAAGTAATTTATTTTTATAATGGGGTTTAGCTGCTTTTCACGGCTGTGTTTATGCCGCTTTACACCCCCTTGACTCACTTACAGAGAGATATCAATACATAGGTTTGAAGATTCTTACTAGTCAGATATATTCTTGTGCGGTGAATAGGGGGTGTTGAGTCCAGTTCACTGAAAAAGGAATAGGTCTTGTCTCTTACATATTGGGTTTATGGAACGGTATCTGAGCTAATTTGAAACCCTTGTTTTATGCATCACCCCACCTCACCTTTCCCGTTCAGCAGCCATAGTGTGTTTTCTAAACGTGTGACTCTGTTCTGTTTTGTAATTCAGTTCAAGTGTAGCGGTTTTTACATTCCCTCTAGAAGTGATATCTTATGTTAAGTGTCTTTTTCTGTGTGACTTATTTCACTTAGAATCGTCGTACCTAAATCCACTCATCGTGCTGCTACTAGCCTTATGACGTTGATTTCATGGCTGAGTGATATTCCATTGTACATGAGGACCCCAACTTCTTTATCCATTTTTCTCTTTCCTAGGATATTTAAGGTGTAATGAAGTGGGGGTTCTTGTCAACAGAGCAGCCCTAAACTTTGGGGTGCCTGTGTCTTGCTGATTTTTAGTTTTCCCAATTTATACGCCCATGAGTGGAAGGGCCCTATGCTCTCCAAGCTGTGTTTTTTAGATGTTTCAGAACACACCGTACACTTCTCCAGAGTGGCTGTTGGCAATTTACATCCCACCCATCAGCGTAGCAAGGCTCCCATTTCTCCATGGCCGGTCCTGTACTTCTGGTTTGGACACTTTTTTCCGCATGGCCCTTTTGTCCGCTGGGAAGCGAGACTTCTTTGGAGCGCTGATTTGCCTTTCCAGGTTGCTTGGTTGGCCAAAAAGGGCGTATGCGTTTTTTCCTGAATATATTCAGGAAAAAACGCATACGCCCTTTTTGGCCAAGGGCATCATTGTCCACGTTTTGCCGCTTTTCATGTGCTTTCAAGGCGATTCGAATCTACCTCCTGAAATCTGTTTCCTGCAATTCTGCCTTGCTTTCAAAGCCTCTTCGTTGCCTTCCCTTAATATATTTGTGGACGAGAGGTATCATTTAAAACTCTGCAGGTTTGTGAATTGCAGTGCCCCTGAGCTCCATTTTTCAACTCGCTTTTTTGGGAGCTGGCCGCAAAAGCGCAGGATTGCTTCAGGCCCTCTTCTGGTTCTGGGGGGCAGGCTGAGCTTGTGCTTAATTCTTCTTCCTGATGGGAAAATAGAGTGACCTGTGCCTGTCCCAACACCTAGAGCTAGTCTCTCATTGGTTCCCCCTCTTCCCGTTCATCCTCAGGACAAATTGCAACCTGTACGGAACAGGAGGTTAAAGGTGCTGATTCTCCAAGGAGGGAGATGGCTAGTAAATCGGCTGGAATGGCGAACCCGAGCAAAGGAGATGAGAAATGAGGTGCGTTTTAGAAACCTTTCCCGATCGCACGGTGTACCATCTTCTGGGTTTCTCATGCCTGTTTTCGATGTAGGAAGATGCCCTTGAACCTGGAGATTTGGGACCCATGGGATGGGTACCATGCAGTATTACTTGAAAGGGTCTGCGTTGGCTCACCCAACCTCACCGAACCTCTCAGCCCCAAGAGTGTCCACCCTTATGTCTCAATCAGCTGTGGGTCTAGGTATGGTCAATCCAGGTTGCATCACAGCCCCTGAACGAATTTTGTAAGAATTTCTCTCTCTTTCACTGTCTTTGTTTCACGGGTTTTGAAAAGTAATTTATTTTTATAATGGGGTTTAGCTGCTTTTCACGGCTGTGTTTATGCCGCTTTACACCCCCTTGACTCACTTACAGAGAGATATCAATACATAGGTTTGAAGATTCTTACTAGTCAGATATATTCTTGTGCGGTGAATAGGGGGTGTTGAGTCCAGTTCACTGAAAAAGGAATAGGTCTTGTCTCTTACATATTGGGTTTATGGAACGGTATCTGAGCTAATTTGAAACCCTTGTTTTATGCATCACCCCACCTCACCTTTCCCGTTCAGCAGCCATAGTGTGTTTTCTAAACGTGTGACTCTGTTCTGTTTTGTAATTCAGTTCAAGTGTAGCGGTTTTTACATTCCCTCTAGAAGTGATATCTTATGTTAAGTGTCTTTTTCTGTGTGACTTATTTCACTTAGAATCGTCGTACCTAAATCCACTCATCGTGCTGCTACTAGCCTTATGACGTTGATTTCATGGCTGAGTGATATTCCATTGTACATGAGGACCCCAACTTCTTTATCCATTTTTCTCTTTCCTAGGATATTTAAGGTGTAATGAAGTGGGGGTTCTTGTCAACAGAGCAGCCCTAAACTTTGGGGTGCCTGTGTCTTGCTGATTTTTAGTTTTCCCAATTTATACGCCCATGAGTGGAAGGGCCCTATGCTCTCCAAGCTGTGTTTTTTAGATGTTTCAGAACACACCGTACACTTCTCCAGAGTGGCTGTTGGCAATTTACATCCCACCCATCAGCGTAGCAAGGCTCCCATTTCTCCATGGCCGGTCCTGTACTTCTGGTTTGGACACTTTTTTCCGCATGGCCCTTTTGCCCGCTGGGAAGCGAGACTTCTTTGGAGCGCTGATTTTCCTTTCCAGGTTGCTTGGTTGGCCAAAAAGGGCATATGCGTTTTTTCCTGAATATATTCAGGAAAAAACGCATACGCCCTTTTTGGCCAAGGGCATCATTGTCCACGTTTTGCCGCTTTTCATGTGCTTTCAAGGCGATTCGAATCTACCTCCTGAAATCTGTTTCCTGCAATTCTGCCTTGCTTTCAAAGCCTCTTCGTTGCCTTCCCTTAATATATTTGTGGACGAGAGGTATCATTTAAAACTCTGCAGGTTTGTGAATTGCAGTGCCCCTGAGCTCCATTTTTCAACTCGCTTTTTTGGGAGCTGGCCGCAAAAGCGCAGGATTGCTTCAGGCCCTCTTCTGGTTCTGGGGGGCAGGCTGAGCTTGTGCTTAATTCTTCTTCCTGATGGGAAAATAGAGTGACCTGTGCCTGTCCCAACACCTAGAGCTAGTCTCTCATTGGTTCCCCCTCTTCCCGTTCATCCTCAGGACAAATTGCAACCTGTACGGAACAGGAGGTTAAATGTGCTGATTCTCCAAGGAGGGAGATGGCTAGTAAATCGGCTGGAATGGCGAACCCGAGCAAAGGAGATGAGAAATGAGGTGCGTTTTAGAAACCTTTCCCGATCGCACGGTGTACCATCTTCTGGGTTTCTCATGCCTGTTTTCGACGTAGGAAGATGCCCTTGAACCTGGAGATTTGGGACGCATGGGATGGGTACCATGCAGTATTACTTGAAAGGGTCTGCGTTGGCTCACCCAACCTCACCGAACCTCTCAGCCCCAAGAGTGTCCACCCTTATGTCTCAATCAGCTGTGGGTCTAGATATGGTCAATCCAGGTTGCATCACAGCCCCTGAACGAATTTTGTAAGAATTTCTCTCTCTTTCACTGTCTTTGTTTCACGGGTTTAGAAAAGTAATTTATTTTTATAATGGGGTTTAGCTGCTTTTCACGGCTGTGTTTATGCCGCTTTACACCCCCTTGACTCACTTACAGAGAGATATCAATACATAGGTTTGAAGATTCTTACTAGTCAGATATATTCTTGTGCGGTGAATAGGGGGTGTTGAGTCCAGTTCACTGAAAAAGG
The DNA here is from genome assembly GCF_949987535.1 of Balaenoptera acutorostrata. Lineage (NCBI taxonomy): Eukaryota > Metazoa > Chordata > Mammalia > Artiodactyla > Balaenopteridae > Balaenoptera > Balaenoptera acutorostrata. The sequence goes on from NW_026646383.1 coordinate 79,557, forward strand.
AATAGGTCTTGTCTCTTACATATTGGGTTTATGGAACGGTATCTGAGCTAATTTGAAACCCTTGTTTTATGCATCACCCCACCTCACCTTTCCCGTTCAGCAGCCATAGTGTGTTTTCTAAACGTGTGACTCTGTTCTGTTTTGTAATTCAGTTCAAGTGTAGCGGTTTTTACATTCCCTCTAGAAGTGATATCTTATGTTAAGTGTCTTTTTCTGTGTGACTTATTTCACTTAGAATCGTCGTACCTAAATCCACTCATCGTGCTGCTACTAGCCTTATGACGTTGATTTCATGGCTGAGTGATATTCCATTGTACATGAGGACCCCAACTTCTTTATCCATTTTTCTCTTTCCTAGGATATTTAAGGTGTAATGAAGTGGGGGTTCTTGTCAACAGAGCAGCCCTAAACTTTGGGGTGCCTGTGTCTTGCTGATTTTTAGTTTTCCCAATTTATACGCCCATGAGTGGAAGGGCCCTATGCTCTCCAAGCTGTGTTTTTTAGATGTTTCAGAACACACCGTACACTTCTCCAGAGTGGCTGTTGGCAATTTACATCCCACCCATCAGCGTAGCAAGGCTCCCATTTCTCCATGGCCGGTCCTGTACTTCTGGTTTGGACACTTTTTTCCGCATGGCCCTTTTGTCCGCTGGGAAGCGAGACTTCTTTGGAGCGCTGATTTGCCTTTCCAGGTTGCTTGGTTGGCCAAAAAGGGCGTATGCGTTTTTTCCTGAATATATTCAGGAAAAAACGCATACGCCCTTTTTGGCCAAGGGCATCATTGTCCACGTTTTGCCGCTTTTCATGTGCTTTCAAGGCGATTCGAATCTACCTCCTGAAATCTGTTTCCTGCAATTCTGCCTTGCTTTCAAAGCCTCTTCGTTGCCTTCCCTTAATATATTTGTGGACGAGAGGTATCATTTAAAACTCTGCAGGTTTGTGAATTGCAGTGCCCCTGAGCTCCATTTTTCAACTCGCTTTTTTGGGAGCTGGCCGCAAAAGCGCAGGATTGCTTCAGGCCCTCTTCTGGTTCTGGGGGGCAGGCTGAGCTTGTGCTTAATTCTTCTTCCTGATGGGAAAATAGAGTGACCTGTGCCTGTCCCAACACCTAGAGCTAGTCTCTCATTGGTTCCCCCTCTTCCCGTTCATCCTCAGGACAAATTGCAACCTGTACGGAACAGGAGGTTAAAGGTGCTGATTCTCCAAGGAGGGAGATGGCTAGTAAATCGGCTGGAATGGCGAACCCGAGCAAAGGAGATGAGAAATGAGGTGCGTTTTAGAAACCTTTCCCGATCACACGGTGTACCATCTTCTGGGTTTCTCATGCCTGTTTTCGACGTAGGAAGATGCCCTTGAACCTGGAGATTTGGGACGCATGGGATGGGTACCATGCAGTATTACTTGAAAGGGTCTGCGTTGGCTCACCCAACCTCACCGAACCTATCAGCCCCAAGAGTGTCCACCCTTATGTCTCAATCAGCTGTGGGTCTAGGTATGGTCAATCCAGGTTGCATCACAGCCCCTGAATGAATTTTGTAAGAATTTCTCTCTCTTTCACTGTCTTTGTTTCACGGGTTTTGAAAAGTAATTTATTTTTATAATGGGGTTTAGCTGCTTTTCACGGCTGTGTTTATGCCGCTTTACACCCCCTTGACTCACTTACAGAGAGATATCAATACATAGGTTTGAAGATTCTTACTAGTCAGATATATTCTTGTGCGGTGAATAGGGGGTGTTGAGTCCAGTTCACTGAAAAAGGAATAGGTCTTGTCTCTTACATATTGGGTTTATGGAACGGTATCTGAGCTAATTTGAAACCCTTGTTTTATGCATCACCCCACCTCACCTTTCCCGTTCAGCAGCCATAGTGTGTTTTCTAAACGTGTGACTCTGTTCTGTTTTGTAATTCAGTTCAAGTGTAGCGGTTTTTACATTCCCTCTAGAAGTGATATCTTATGTTAAGTGTCTTTTTCTGTGTGACTTATTTCACTTAGAATCGTCGTACCTAAATCCACTCATCGTGCTGCTACTAGCCTTATGACGTTGATTTCATGGCTGAGTGATATTCCATTGTACATGAGGACCCCAACTTCTTTATCCATTTTTCTCTTTCCTAGGATATTTAAGGTGTAATGAAGTGGGGGTTCTTGTCAACAGAGCAGCCCTAAACTTTGGGGTGCCTGTGTCTTGCTGATTTTTAGTTTTCCCAATTTATACGCCCATGAGTGGAAGGGCCCTATGCTCTCCAAGCTGTGTTTTTTAGATGTTTCAGAACACACCGTACACTTCTCCAGAGTGGCTGTTGGCAATTTACATCCCACCCATCAGCGTAGCAAGGCTCCCATTTCTCCATGGCCGGTCCTGTACTTCTGGTTTGGACACTTTTTTCCGCATGGCCCTTTTGTCCGCTGGGAAGAGAGACTTCTTTGGAGCGCTGATTTTCCTTTCCAGGTTGCTTGGTTGGCCAAAAAGGGCGTATGCATTTTTTCCTGAATATATTCAGGAAAAAACGCATACGCCCTTTTTGGCCAAGGGCATCATTGTCCACGTTTTGCCGCTTTTCATGTGCTTTCAAGGCGATTCGAATCTACCTCCTGAAATCTGTTTCCTGCAATTCTGCCTTGCTTTCAAAGCCTCTTCGTTGCCTTCCCTTAATATATTTGTGGACGAGAGGTATCATTTAAAACTCTGCAGGTTTGTGAATTGCAGTGCCCCTGAGCTCCATTTTTCAACTCGCTTTTTTGGGAGCTGGCCGCAAAAGCGCAGGATTGCTTCAGGCCCTCTTCTGGTTCTGGGGGGCAGGCTGAGCTTGTGCTTAATTCTTCTTCCTGATGGGAAAATAGAGTGACCTGTGCCTGTCCCAACACCTAGAGCTAGTCTCTCATTGGTTCCCCCTCTTCCCGTTCATCCTCAGGACAAATTGCAACCTGTACGGAACAGGAGGTTAAAGGTGCTGATTCTCCAAGGAGGGAGATGGCTAGTAAATCGGCTGGAATGGCGAACCCGAGCAAAGGAGATGAGAAATGAGGTGCGTTTTAGAAACCTTTCCCGATCGCACGGTGTACCATCTTCTGGGTTTCTCATGCCTGTTTTCGATGTAGGAAGATGCCCTTGAACCTGGAGATTTGGGACCCATGGGATGGGTACCATGCAGTATTACTTGAAAGGGTCTTCTTTGGCTCACCCAACCTCACCGAACCTCTCAGCCCCAAGAGTGTCCACCCTTATGTCTCAATCAGCTGTGGGTCTAGATATGGTCAATCCAGGTTGCATCACAGCCCCTGAACGAATTTTGTAAGAATTTCTCTCTCTTTCACTGTCTTTGTTTCACGGGTTTAGAAAAGTAATTTATTTTTATAATGGGGTTTAGCTGCTTTTCACGGCTGTGTTTATGCCGCTTTACACCCCCTTGACTCACTTACAGAGAGATATCAATACATAGGTTTGAAGATTCTTACTAGTCAGATATATTCTTGTGCGGTGAATAGGGGGTGTTGAGTCCAGTTCACTGAAAAAGGAATAGGTCTTGTCTCTTACATATTGGGTTTATGGAACGGTATCTGAGCTAATTTGAAACCCTTGTTTTATGCATCACCCCACCTCACCTTTCCCGTTCAGCAGCCATAGTGTGTTTTCTAAACGTGTGACTCTGTTCTGTTTTGTAATTCAGTTCAAGTGTAGCGGTTTTTACATTCCCTCTAGAAGTGATATCTTATGTTAAGTGTCTTTTTCTGTGTGACTTATTTCACTTAGAATCGTCGTACCTAAATCCATTCATCGTGCTGCTACTAGCCTTATGACGTTGATTTCATGGCTGAGTGATATTCCATTGTACATGAGGACCCCAACTTCTTTATCCATTTTTCTCTTTCCTAGGATATTTAAGGTGTAATGAAGTGGGGGTTCTTGTCAACAGAGCAGCCCTAAACTTTGGGGTGCCTGTGTCTTGCTGATTTTTAGTTTTCCCAATTTATACGCCCATGAGTGGAAGGGCCCTATGCTCTCCAAGCTGTGTTTTTTAGATGTTTCAGAACACACCGTACACTTCTCCAGAGTGGCTGTTGGCAATTTACATCCCACCCATCAGCGTAGCAAGGCTCCCATTTCTCCATGGCCGGTCCTGTACTTCTGGTTTGGACACTTTTTTCCGCATGGCCCTTTTGTCCGCTGGGAAGCGAGACTTCTTTGGAGCGCTGATTTGCCTTTCCAGGTTGCTTGGTTGGCCAAAAAGGGCGTATGCGTTTTTTCCTGAATATATTCAGGAAAAAACGCATACGCCCTTTTTGGCCAAGGGCATCATTGTCCACGTTTTGCCGCTTTTCATGTGCTTTCAAGGCGATTCGAATCTACCTCCTGAAATCTGTTTCCTGCAATTCTGCCTTGCTTTCAAAGCCTCTTCGTTGCCTTCCCTTAATATATTTGTGGACGAGAGGTATCATTTAAAACTCTGCAGGTTTGTGAATTGCAGTGCCCCTGAGCTCCATTTTTCAACTCGCTTTTTTGGGAGCTGGCCGCAAAAGCGCAGGATTGCTTCAGGCCCTCTTCTGGTTCTGGGGGGCAGGCTGAGCTTGTGCTTAATTCTTCTTCCTGATGGGAAAATAGAGTGACCTGTGCCTGTCCCAACACCTAGAGCTAGTCTCTCATTGGTTCCCCCTCTTCCCGTTCATCCTCAGGACAAATTGCAACCTGTACGGAACAGGAGGTTAAAGGTGCTGATTCTCCAAGGAGGGAGATGGCTAGTAAATCGGCTGGAATGGCGAACCCGAGCAAAGGAGATGAGAAATGAGGTGCGTTTTAGAAACCTTTCCCGATCACACGGTGTACCATCTTCTGGGTTTCTCATGCCTGTTTTCGACGTAGGAAGATGCCCTTGAACCTGGAGATTTGGGACGCATGGGATGGGTACCATGCAGTATTACTTGAAAGGGTCTGCGTTGGCTCACCCAACCTCACCGAACCTCTCAGCCCCAAGAGTGTCCACCCTTATGTCTCAATCAGCTGTGGGTCTAGGTATGGTCAATCCAGGTTGCATCACAGCCCCTGAATGAATTTTGTAAGAATTTCTCTCTCTTTCACTGTCTTTGTTTCACGGGTTTTGAAAAGTAATTTATTTTTATAATGGGGTTTAGCTGCTTTTCACGGCTGTGTTTATGCCGCTTTACACCCCCTTGACTCACTTACAGAGAGATATCAATATATAGGTTTGAAGATTCTTACTAGTCAGATATATTCTTGTGCGGTGAATAGGGGGTGTTGAGTCCAGTTCACTGAAAAAGGAATAGGTCTTGTCTCTTACATATTGGGTTTATGGAACGGTATCTGAGCTAATTTGAAACCCTTGTTTTATGCATCACCCCACCTCACCTTTCCCGTTCAGCAGCCATAGTGTGTTTTCTAAACGTGTGACTCTGTTCTGTTTTGTAATTCAGTTCAAGTGTAGCGGTTTTTACATTCCCTCTAGAAGTGATATCTTATGTTAAGTGTCTTTTTCTGTGTGACTTATTTCACTTAGAATCGTCGTACCTAAATCCACTCATCGTGCTGCTACTAGCCTTATGACGTTGATTTCATGGCTGAGTGATATTCCATTGTACATGAGGACCCCAACTTCTTTATCCATTTTTCTCTTTCCTAGGATATTTAAGGTGTAATGAAGTGGGGGTTCTTGTCAACAGAGCAGCCCTAAACTTTGGGGTGCCTGTGTCTTGCTGATTTTTAGTTTTCCCAATTTATACGCCCATGAGTGGAAGGGCCCTATGCTCTCCAAGCTGTGTTTTTTAGATGTTTCAGAACACACCGTACACTTCTCCAGAGTGGCTGTTGGCAATTTACATCCCACCCATCAGCGTAGCAAGGCTCCCATTTCTCCATGGCCGGTCCTGTACTTCTGGTTTGGACACTTTTTTCCGCATGGCCCTTTTGCCCGCTGGGAAGCGAGACTTCTTTGGAGCGCTGATTTTCCTTTCCAGGTTGCTTGGTTGGCCAAAAAGGGCATATGCGTTTTTTCCTGAATATATTCAGGAAAAAACGCATACGCCCTTTTTGGCCAAGGGCATCATTGTCCACGTTTTGCCGCTTTTCATGTGCTTTCAAGGCGATTCGAATCTACCTCCTGAAATCTGTTTCCTGCAATTCTGCCTTGCTTTCAAAGCCTCTTCGTTGCCTTCCCTTAATATATTTGTGGACGAGAGGTATCATTTAAAACTCTGCAGGTTTGTGAATTGCAGTGCCCCTGAGCTCCATTTTTCAACTCGCTTTTTTGGGAGCTGGCCGCAAAAGCGCAGGATTGCTTCAGGCCCTCTTCTGGTTCTGGGGGGCAGGCTGAGCTTGTGCTTAATTCTTCTTCCTGATGGGAAAATAGAGTGACCTGTGCCTGTCCCAACACCTAGAGCTAGTCTCTCATTGGTTCCCCCTCTTCCCGTTCATCCTCAGGACAAATTGCAACCTGTACGGAACAGGAGGTTAAAGGTGCTGATTCTCCAAGGAGGGAGATGGCTAGTAAATCGGCTGGAATGGCGAACCCGAGCAAAGGAGATGAGAAATGAGGTGCGTTTTAGAAACCTTTCCCGATCGCACGGTGTACCATCTTCTGGGTTTCTCATGCCTGTTTTCGATGTAGGAAGATGCCCTTGAACCTGGAGATTTGGGACCCATGGGATGGGTACCATGCAGTATTACTTGAAAGGGTCTTCTTTGGCTCACCCAACCTCACCGAACCTCTCAGCCCCAAGAGTGTCCACCCTTATGTCTCAATCAGCTGTGGGTCTAGATATGGTCAATCCAGGTTGCATCACACCCCCTGAACGAATTTTGTAAGAATTTCTCTCTCTTTCACTGTCTTTGTTTCACGGGTTTAGAAAAGTAATTTATTTTTATAATGGGGTTTAGCTGCTTTTCACGGCTGTGTTTATGCCGCTTTACACCCCCTTGACTCACTTACAGAGAGATATCAATACATAGGTTTGAAGATTCTTACTAGTCAGATATATTCTTGTGCGGTGAATAGGGGGTGTTGAGTCCAGTTCACTGAAAAAGGAATAGGTCTTGTCTCTTACATATTGGGTTTATGGAACGGTATCTGAGCTAATTTGAAACCCTTGTTTTATGCATCACCCCACCTCACCTTTCCCGTTCAGCAGCCATAGTGTGTTTTCTAAACGTGTGACTCTGTTCTGTTTTGTAATTCAGTTCAAGTGTAGCGGTTTTTACATTCCCTCTAGAAGTGATATCTTATGTTAAGTGTCTTTTTCTGTGTGACTTATTTCACTTAGAATCGTCGTACCTAAATCCACTCATCGTGCTGCTACTAGCCTTATGACGTTGATTTCATGGCTGAGTGATATTCCATTGTACATGAGGACCCCAACTTCTTTATCCATTTTTCTCTTTCCTAGGATATTTAAGGTGTAATGAAGTGGGGGTTCTTGTCAACAGAGCAGCCCTAAACTTTGGGGTGCCTGTGTCTTGCTGATTTTTAGTTTTCCCAATTTATACGCCCATGAGTGGAAGTGCCCTATGCTCTCCAAGCTGTGTTTTTTAGATGTTTCAGAACACACCGTACACTTCTCCAGAGTGGCTGTTGGCAATTTACATCCCACCCATCAGCGTAGCAAGGCTCCCATTTCTCCATGGCCGGTCCTGTACTTCTGGTTTGGACACTTTTTTCCGCATGGCCCTTTTGTCCGCTGGGAAGCGAGACTTCTTTGGAGCGCTGATTTGCCTTTCCAGGTTGCTTGGTTGGCCAAAAAGGGCGTATGCGTTTTTTCCTGAATATATTCAGGAAAAAACGCATACGCCCTTTTTGGCCAAGGGCATCATTGTCCACGTTTTGCCGCTTTTCATGTGCTTTCAAGGCGATTCGAATCTACCTCCTGAAATCTGTTTCCTGCAATTCTGCCTTGCTTTCAAAGCCTCTTCGTTGCCTTCCCTTAATATATTTGTGGACGAGAGGTATCATTTAAAACTCTGCAGGTTTGTGAATTGCAGTGCCCCTGAGCTCCATTTTTCAACTCGCTTTTTTGGGAGCTGGCCGCAAAAGCGCAGGATTGCTTCAGGCCCTCTTCTGGTTCTGGGGGGCAGGCTGAGCTTGTGCTTAATTCTTCTTCCTGATGGGAAAATAGAGTGACCTGTGCCTGTCCCAACACCTAGAGCTAGTCTCTCATTGGTTCCCCCTCTTCCCGTTCATCCTCAGGACAAATTGCAACCTGTACGGAACAGGAGGTTAAAGGTGCTGATTCTCCAAGGAGGGAGATGGCTAGTAAATCGGCTGGAATGGCGAACCCGAGCAAAGGAGATGAGAAATGAGGTGCGTTTTAGAAACCTTTCCCGATCACACGGTGTACCATCTTCTGGGTTTCTCATGCCTGTTTTCGACGTAGGAAGATGCCCTTGAACCTGGAGATTTGGGACGCATGGGATGGGTACCATGCAGTATTACTTGAAAGGGTCTGCGTTGGCTCACCCAACCTCACCGAACCTATCAGCCCCAAGAGTGTCCACCCTTATGTCTCAATCAGCTGTGGGTCTAGGTATGGTCAATCCAGGTTGCATCACAGCCCCTGAATGAATTTTGTAAGAATTTCTCTCTCTTTCACTGTCTTTGTTTCACGGGTTTTGAAAAGTAATTTATTTTTATAATGGGGTTTAGCTGCTTTTCACGGCTGTGTTTATGCCGCTTTACACCCCCTTGACTCACTTACAGAGAGATATCAATACATAGGTTTGAAGATTCTTACTAGTCAGATATATTCTTGTGCGGTGAATAGGGGGTGTTGAGTCCAGTTCACTGAAAAAGGAATAGGTCTTGTCTCTTACATATTGGGTTTATGGAACGGTATCTGAGCTAATTTGAAACCCTTGTTTTATGCATCAACCCACCTCACCTTTCCCGTTCAGCAGCCATAGTGTGTTTTCTAAACGTGTGACTCTGTTCTGTTTTGTAATTCAGTTCAAGTGTAGCGGTTTTTACATTCCCTCTAGAAGTGATATCTTATGTTAAGTGTCTTTTTCTGTGTGACTTATTTCACTTAGAATCGTCGTACCTAAATCCACTCATCGTGCTGCTACTAGCCTTATGACGTTGATTTCATGGCTGAGTGATATTCCATTGTACATGAGGACCCCAACTTCTTTATCCATTGTTCTCTTTCCTAGGATATTTAAGGTGTAATGAAGTGGGGGTTCTTGTCAACAGAGCAGCCCTAAACTTTGGGGTGCCTGTGTCTTGCTGATTTTTAGTTTTCCCAATTTATACGCCCATGAGTGGAAGGGCCCTATGCTCTCCAAGCTGTGTTTTTTAGATGTTTCAGAACACACCGTACACTTCTCCAGAGTGGCTGTTGGCAATTTACATCCCACCCATCAGCGTAGCAAGGCTCCCATTTCTCCATGGCCGGTCCTGTACTTCTGGTTTGGACACTTTTTTCCGCATGGCCCTTTTGTCCGCTGGGAAGAGAGACTTCTTTGGAGCGCTGATTTTCCTTTCCAGGTTGCTTGGTTGGCCAAAAAGGGCGTATGCGTTTTTTCCTGAATATATTCAGGAAAAAACGCATACGCCCTTTTTGGCCAAGGGCATCATTGTCCACGTTTTGCCGCTTTTCATGTGCTTTCAAGGCGATTCGAATCTACCTCCTGAAATCTGTTTCCTGCAATTCTGCCTTGCTTTCAAAGCCTCTTCGTTGCCTTCCCTTAATATATTTGTGGACGAGAGGTATCATTTAAAACTCTGCAGGTTTGTGAATTGCAGTGCCCCTGAGCTCCATTTTTCAACTCGCTTTTTTGGGAGCTGGCCGCAAAAGCGCAGGATTGCTTCAGGCCCTCTTCTGGTTCTGGGGGGCAGGCTGAGCTTGTGCTTAATTCTTCTTCCTGATGGGAAAATAGAGTGACCTGTGCCTGTCCCAACACCTAGAGCTAGTCTCTCATTGGTTCCCCCTCTTCCCGTTCATCCTCAGGACAAATTGCAACCTGTACGGAACAGGAGGTTAAAGGTGCTGATTCTCCAAGGAGGGAGATGGCTAGTAAATCGGCTGGAATGGCGAACCCGAGCAAAGGAGATGAGAAATGAGGTGCGTTTTAGAAACCTTTCCCGATCGCACGGTGTACCATCTTCTGGGTTTCTCATGCCTGTTTTCGATGTAGGAAGATGCCCTTGAACCTGGAGATTTGGGACCCATGGGATGGGTACCATGCAGTATTACTTGAAAGGGTCTTCTTTGGCTCACCCAACCTCACCGAACCTCTCAGCCCCAAGAGTGTCCACCCTTATGTCTCAATCAGCTGTGGGTCTAGATATGGTCAATCCAGGTTGCATCACAGCCCCTGAACGAATTTTGTAAGAATTTCTCTCTCTTTCACTGTCTTTGTTTCACGGGTTTAGAAAAGTAATTTATTTTTATAATGGGGTTTAGCTGCTTTTCACGGCTGTGTTTATGCCGCTTTACACCCCCTTGACTCACTTACAGAGAGATATCAATACATAGGTTTGAAGATTCTTACTAGTCAGATATATTCTTGTGCGGTGAATAGGGGGTGTTGAGTCCAGTTCACTGAAAAAGGAATAGGTCTTGTCTCTTACATATTGGGTTTATGGAACGGTATCTGAGCTAATTTGAAACCCTTGTTTTATGCATCACCCCACCTCACCTTTCCCGTTCAGCAGCCATAGTGTGTTTTCTAAACGTGTGACTCTGTTCTGTTTTGTAATTCAGTTCAAGTGTAGCGGTTTTTACATTCCCTCTAGAAGTGATATCTTATGTTAAGTGTCTTTTTCTGTGTGACTTATTTCACTTAGAATCGTCGTACCTAAATCCACTCATCGTGCTGCTACTAGCCTTATGACGTTGATTTCATGGCTGAGTGATATTCCATTGTACATGAGGACCCCAACTTCTTTATCCATTTTTCTCTTTCCTAGGATATTTAAGGTGTAATGAAGTGGGGGTTCTTGTCAACAGAGCAGCCCTAAACTTTGGGGTGCCTGTGTCTTGCTGATTTTTAGTTTTCCCAATTTATACGCCCATGAGTGGAAGGGCCCTATGCTCTCCAAGCTGTGTTTTTTAGATGTTTCAGAACACACCGTACACTTCTCCAGAGTGGCTGTTGGCAATTTACATCCCACCCATCAGCGTAGCAAGGCTCCCATTTCTCCATGGCCGGTCCTGTACTTCTGGTTTGGACACTTTTTTCCGCATGGCCCTTTTGTCCGCTGGGAAGCGAGACTTCTTTGGAGCGCTGATTTGCCTTTCCAGGTTGCTTGGTTGGCCAAAAAGGGCGTATGCGTTTTTTCCTGAATATATTCAGGAAAAAACGCATACGCCCTTTTTGGCCAAGGGCATCATTGTCCACGTTTTGCCGCTTTTCATGTGCTTTCAAGGCGATTCGAATCTACCTCCTGAAATCTGTTTCCTGCAATTCTGCCTTGCTTTCAAAGCCTCTTCGTTGCCTTCCCTTAATATATTTGTGGACGAGAGGTATCATTTAAAACTCTGCAGGTTTGTGAATTGCAGTGCCCCTGAGCTCCATTTTTCAACTCGCTTTTTTGGGAGCTGGCCGCAAAAGCGCAGGATTGCTTCAGGCCCTCTTCTGGTTCTGGGGGGCAGGCTGAGCTTGTGCTTAATTCTTCTTCCTGATGGGAAAATAGAGTGACCTGTGCCTGTCCCAACACCTAGAGCTAGTCTCTCATTGGTTCCCCCTCTTCCCGTTCATCCTCAGGACAAATTGCAACCTGTACGGAACAGGAGGTTAAAGGTGCTGATTCTCCAAGGAGGGAGATGGCTAGTAAATCGGCTGGAATGGCGAACCCGAGCAAAGGAGATGAGAAATGAGGTGCGTTTTAGAAACCTTTCCCGATCACACGGTGTACCATCTTCTGGGTTTCTCATGCCTGTTTTCGACGTAGGAAGATGCCCTTGAACCTGGAGATTTGGGACGCATGGGATGGGTACCATGCAGTATTACTTGAAAGGGTCTGCGTTGGCTCACCCAACCTCACCGAACCTCTCAGCCCCAAGAGTGTCCACCCTTATGTCTCAATCAGCTGTGGGTCTAGGTATGGTCAATCCAGGTTGCATCACAGCCCCTGAATGAATTTTGTAAGAATTTCTCTCTCTTTCACTGTCTTTGTTTCACGGGTTTTGAAAAGTAATTTATTTTTATAATGGGGTTTAGCTGCTTTTCACGGCTGTGTTTATGCCGCTTTACACCCCCTTGACTCACTTACAGAGAGATATCAATACATAGGTTTGAAGATTCTTACTAGTCAGATATATTCTTGTGCGGTGAATAGGGGGTGTTGAGTCCAGTTCACTGAAAAAGGAATAGGTCTTGTCTCTTACATATTGGGTTTATGGAACGGTATCTGAGCTAATTTGAAACCCTTGTTTTATGCATCACCCCACCTCACCTTTCCCGTTCAGCAGCCATAGTGTGTTTTCTAAACGTGTGACTCTGTTCTGTTTTGTAATTCAGTTCAAGTGTAGCGGTTTTTACATTCCCTCTAGAAGTGATATCTTATGTTAAGTGTCTTTTTCTGTGTGACTTATTTCACTTAGAATCGTCGTACCTAAATCCACTCATCGTGCTGCTACTAGCCTTATGACGTTGATTTCATGGCTGAGTGATATTCCATTGTACATGAGGACCCCAACTTCTTTATCCATTTTTCTCTTTCCTAGGATATTTAAGGTGTAATGAAGTGGGGGTTCTTGTCAACAGAGCAGCCCTAAACTTTGGGGTGCCTGTGTCTTGCTGATTTTTAGTTTTCCCAATTTATACGCCCATGAGTGGAAGGGCCCTATGCTCTCCAAGCTGTGTTTTTTAGATGTTTCAGAACACACCGTACACTTCTCCAGAGTGGCTGTTGGCAATTTACATCCCACCCATCAGCGTAGCAAGGCTCCCATTTCTCCATGGCCGGTCCTGTACTTCTGGTTTGGACACTTTTTTCCGCATGGCCCTTTTGCCCGCTGGGAAGCGAGACTTCTTTGGAGCGCTGATTTTCCTTTCCAGGTTGCTTGGTTGGCCAAAAAGGGCGTATGCGTTTTTTCCTGAATATATTCAGGAAAAAACGCATACGCCCTTTTTGGCCAAGGGCATCATTGTCCACGTTTTGCCGCTTTTCATGTGCTTTCAAGGCGATTCGAATCTACCTCCTGAAATCTGTTTCCTGCAATTCTGCCTTGCTTTCAAAGCCTCTTCGTTGCCTTCCCTTAATATATTTGTGGACGAGAGGTATCATTTAAAACTCTGCAGGTTTGTGAATTGCAGTGCCCCTGAGCTCCATTTTTCAACTCGCTTTTTTGGGAGCTGGCCGCAAAAGCGCAGGATTGCTTCAGGCCCTCTTCTGGTTCTGGGGGGCAGGCTGAGCTTGTGCTTAATTCTTCTTCCTGATGGGAAAATAGAGTGACCTGTGCCTGTCCCAACACCTAGAGCTAGTCTCTCATTGGTTCCCCCTCTTCCCGTTCATCCTCAGGACAAATTGCAACCTGTACGGAACAGGAGGTTAAAGGTGCTGATTCTCCAAGGAGGGAGATGGCTAGTAAATCGGCTGGAATGGCGAACCCGAGCAAAGGAGATGAGAAATGAGGTGCGTTTTAGAAACCTTTCCCGATCGCACGGTGTACCATCTTCTGGGTTTCTCATGCCTGTTTTCGATGTAGGAAGATGCCCTTGAACCTGGAGATTTGGGACCCATGGGATGGGTACCATGCAGTATTACTTGAAAGGGTCTTCTTTGGCTCACCCAACCTCACCGAACCTCTCAGCCCCAAGAGTGTCCACCCTTATGTCTCAATCAGCTGTGGGTCTAGATATGGTCAATCCAGGTTGCATCACAGCCCCTGAACGAATTTTGTAAGAATTTCTCTCTCTTTCACTGTCTTTGTTTCACGGGTTTAGAAAAGTAATTTATTTTTATAATGGGGTTTAGCTGCTTTTCACGGCTGTGTTTATGCCGCTTTACACCCCCTTGACTCACTTACAGAGAGATATCAATACATAGTTTTGAAGATTCTTACTAGTCAGATATATTCTTGTGCGGTGAATAGGGGGTGTTGAGTCCAGTTCACTGAAAAAGGAATAGGTCTTGTCTCTTACATATTGGGTTTATGGAACGGTATCGGAGCTAATTTGAAACCCTTGTTTTATGCATCACCCCACCTCACCTTTCCCGTTCAGCAGCCATAGTGTGTTTCCTAAACGTGTGACTCTGTTCTGTTTTGTAATTCAGTTCAAGTGTAGCGGTTTTTACATTCCCTCTCTAAGTGATATCTTATGATAAGTGTCTTTTTCTGTGTGACTTATTTCACTTAGAATCGTCGTACCTAAAACCACTCATCGTGCTGCTACTAGCCTTATGACGTTGATTTCATGGCTGAGTGATATTCCATTGTACATGAGGACCACAACTTCTTTATCCATTTTTCTCTTTCCTAGGATATTTAAGGTGTAATGAAGTGGGGGTTCTTGTCAACAGAGCAGCCCTAAACTTTGGGCTGCCTGTGTCTTGCTGATTTTTAGTTTTCCCAATTTATACGCCCATGAGTGGAAGGGCCCTATGCTCTCCAAGCTGTGTTTTTTAGATGTTTCAGAACACACCGTACACTTCTCCAGAGTGGCTGTTGGCAATTTACATCCCACCCATCAGCGTAGCAAGGCTCCCATTTCTCCATGGCCGGTCCTGCACTTCTGGTTTGGACACTTTTTTCCGCATGGCCCTTTTGCCCGCTGGGAAGCGAGACTTCTTTGGAGCGCTGATTGGCCTTTCCAGGTTGCTTGGTTGGCTAAAAAGGGCGTATGCGTTTTTTCCTGAATATATTCAGGAAAAAACGCATACGCCCTTTTTGGCCAAGGGCATCATTGTCCACGTTTTGCCGCTTTTCATGTGCTTTCAAGGCGATTCGAATCTACCTCCTGAAATCTGTTTCCTGCAATTCTGCCTTGCTTTCAAAGCCTCTTCGTTGCCTTCCCTTAATATATTTGTGGACGAGAGGTATCATTTAAAACTCTGCAGGTTTGTGAATTGCAGTGCCCCTGAGCTCCATTTTTCAACTCGCTTTTTTGGGAGCTGGCCGCAAAAGCGCAGGATTGCTTCAGGCCCTCTTCTGGTTCTGGGGGGCAGGCTGAGCTTGTGCTTAATTCTTCTTCCTGATGGGAAAATAGAGTGACCTGTGCCTGTCCCAACACCTAGAGCTAGTCTCTCATTGGTTCCCCCTCTTCCCGTTCATCCTCAGGACAAATTGCAACCTGTAAGGAACAGGAGGTTAAAGGTGCTGATTCTCCAAGGAGGGAGATGGCTAGTAAATCGGCTGGAATGGCGAACCCGAGCAAAGGAGATGAGAAATGAGGTGCGTTTTAGAAACCTTTCCCGATCACACGGTGTACCATCTTCTGGGTTTCTCATGCCTGTTTTCGATGTAGGAAGATGCCCTTGAACCTGGAGATTGGGACCCACGGGATGGGTACCATGCAGTATTACTTGAAAGGGTCTGCGTTGGCTCACCCAACCTCACCGAACCTCTCAGCCCCAAGAGTGTCCACCCTTATGTCTCAATCAGCTGTGGGTCTAGATATGGTCAATCCAGGTTGCATCACAGCCCCTGAACGAATTTTGTAAGAATTTCTCTCTCTTTCACTGTCTTTGTTTCACGGGTTTTGAAAAGTAATTTATTTTTATAATGGGGTTTAGCTGCTTTTCACGGCTGTGTTTATGCCGCTTTACACCCCCTTGACTCACTTACAGAGAGATATCAATACATAGGTTTGAAGATTCTTACTAGTCAGATATATTCTTGTGCGGTGAATAGGGGGTGTTGAGTCCAGTTCACTGAAAAAGGAATAGGTCTTGTCTCTTACATATTGGGTTTATGGAACGGTATCTGAGCTAATTTGAAACCCTTGTTTTATGCATCACCCCACCTCACCTTTCCCGTTCAGCAGCCATAGTGTGTTTCCTAAACGTGTGACTCTGTTCTATTTTGTAATTCAGTTCAAGTGTAGCGGTTCTTACATTCCCTCTAGAAGTGATATCTTATGATAAGTGTCTTTTTCTGTGTGACTTATTTCACTTAGAATCGTCGTACCTAAATCCACTCATCGTGCTGCTACTAGCCTTATGACGTTGATTTCATGGCTGAGTGATATTCCATTGTACATGAGGACCACAACTTCTTTATCCATTTTTCTCTTTCCTAGGATATTTAAGGTGTAATGAAGTGGGGGTTCTTGTCAACAGAGCAGCCCTAAACTTTGGGGTGCCTGTGTCTTGCTGATTTTTAGTTTTCCCAATTTATACGCCCATGAGTGGAAGTGCCCTATGCTCTCCAAGCTGTGTTTTTTAGATGTTTCAGAACACACCGTACACTTCTCCAGAGTGGCTGTTGGCAATTTACATCCCACCCATCAGCGTAGCAAGGCTCCCATTTCTCCATGGCCGGTCCTGCACTTCTGGTTTGGACACTTTTTTCCGCATGGCCCTTTTGCCCGCTGGGAAGCGAGACTTCTTTGGAGCGCTGATTTGCCTTTCCAGGTTGCTTGGTTGGCCAAAAAGGGCGTATGCGTTTTTTCCTGAATATATTCAGGAAAAAACGCATACGCCCTTTTTGGCCAAGGGCATCATTGTCCACGTTTTGCCGCTTTTCATGTGCTTTCAAGGCGATTCGAATCTACCTCCTGAAATCTGTTTCCTGCAATTGTGCCTTGCTTTCAAAGCCTCTTCGTTGCCTTCCCTTAATATATTTGTGGACGAGAGGTATCATTTAAAACTCTGCAGGTTTGTGAATTGCAGTGCCCCTGAGCTCCATTTTTCAACTCGCTTTTTTGGGAGCTGGCCGCAAAAGCGCAGGATTGCTTCAGGCCCTCTTCCGGTTCTGGGGGGCAGGCTGAGCTTGTGCTTAATTCTTCTTCCTGATGGGAAAATAGAGTGACCTGTGCCTGTCCCAACACCTAGAGCTAGTCTCTCATTGGTTCCCCCTCTTCCCGTTCATCCTCAGGACAAATTGCAACCTGTACGGAACAGGAGGTTAAAGGTGCTGATTCTCCAAGGAGGGAGATGGCTAGTAAATCGGCTGGAATGGCGAACCCGAGCAAAGGAGATGAGAAATGAGGTGCGTTTTAGAAACCTTTCCCGATCACACGGTGTACCATCTTCTGGGTTTCTCATGCCTGTTTTCGACGTAGGAAGATGCCCTTGAACCTGGAGATTGGGACCCATGGGATGGGTACCATGCAGTATTACTTGAAAGGGTCTGCGTTGGCTCACCCAACCTCACCGAACCTCTCAGCCCCAAGAGTGTCCACCCTTATGTCTCAATCAGCTGTGGGTCTAGATATGGTCAATCCAGGTTGCATCACAGCCCCTGAACGAATTTTGTAAGAATTTCTCTCTCTTTCACTGTCTTTGTTTCACGGGTTTTGAAAAGTAATTTATTTTTATAATGGGGTTTAGCTGCTTTTCACGGCTGTGTTTATGCCGCTTTACACCCCCTTGACTCACTTACAGAGAGATATCAATACATAGGTTTGAAGATTCTTACTAGTCAGATATATTCTTGTGCGGTGAATAGGGGGTGTTGAGTCCAGTTCACTGAAAAAGGAATAGGTCTTGTCTCTTACATATTGGGTTTATGGAACGGTATCTGAGCTAATTTGAAACCCTTGTTTTATGCATCACCCCACCTCACCTTTCCCGTTCAGCAGCCATAGTGTGTTTCCTAAACGTGTGACTCTGTTCTGTTTTGTAATTAACTTCAAGTGTAGCGGTTCTTACATTCCCTCTTGAAGTGATATCTTATGATAAGTGTCTTTTTCTGTGTGACTTATTTCACTTAGAATCGTCGTACCTAAATCCACTCATCATGCTGCTACTAGCCTTATGACGTTGATTTCATGGCTGAGTGATATTCCATTGTACATGAGGACCACAACTTCTTTATCCATTTTTCTCTTTCCTAGGATATTTAAGGTGTAATGAAGTGGGGGTTCTTGTCAACAGAGCAGCCCTAAACTTTGGGGTGCCTGTGTCTTGCTGATTTTTAGTTTTCCCAATTTATACGCCCATGAGTGGAAGGGCCCTATGCTCTCCAAGCTGTGTTTTTTAGATGTTTCAGAACACACCGTACACTTCTCCAGAGTGGCTGTTGGCAATTTACATCCCACCCATCAGCGTAGCAAGGCTCCCATTTCTCCATGGCCGGTCCGGCACTTCTGGTTTGGACACTTTTTTCCGCATGGCCCTTTTGTCCGCTGGGAAGCGAGACTTCTTTGGAGCGCTGATTTGCCTTTCCAGGTTGCTTGGTTGGCCAAAAAGGGCGTATGCGTTTTTTCCTGAATATATTCAGGAAAAAACGCATACGCCCTTTTTGGCCAAGGGCATCATTGTCCACGTTTTGCCGCTTTTCATGTGCTTTCAAGGCGATTCGAATCTACCTCCTGAAATCTGTTTCCTGCAATTCTGCCTTGCTTTCAAAGCCTCTTCGTTGCCTTCCCTTAATATATTTGTGGACGAGAGTTATCATTTAAAACTCTGCAGGGTTGTGAATTGCAGTGCCCCTGAGCTCCATTTTTCAAGTCGCTTTTTTGGGAGCTGGCCGCAAAAGCGCAGGATTGCTTCAGGCCCTCTTCTGGTTCTGGGGGGCAGGCTGAGCTTGTGCTTAATTCTTCTTCCTGATGGGAAAATAGAGTGACCTGTGCCTTTCCCAACACCTAGAGCTAGTCTCTCATTGGTTCCCCCTCTTCCCGTTCATCCTCAGGACAAATTGCAACCTGTACGGAACAGGAGGTTAAAGGTGCTGATTCTCCAAGGAGGGAGATGGCTAGTAAATCGGCTGGAATGGCGAACCCGAGCAAAGGAGATGAGAAATGAGGTGCGTTTTAGAAACCTTTCCCGATCACACGGTGTACCATCTTCTGGGTTTCTCATGCCTGTTTTCGACGTAGGAAGATGCCCTTGAACCTGGAGGTTTGGGACCCATGGGATGGGTACCATGCAGTATTACTTGAAAGGGTCTGCGTTGGCTCACCCAACCTCACCGAACCTCTCAGCCCCAAGAGTGTCCACCCTTATGTCTCAATCAGCTGTGGGTCTGGATATAGTCAATCCAGGTTGCATCACAGCCCCTGAACGAATTTTGGAAGAATTTCTCTCTCTTTCACTGTCTTTGTTTCACGGGTTTTGAAAAGTAATTTATTTTTATAATGGGGTTTAGCTGCTTTTCACGGCCGTGTTTATGCCGCTTTACACCCCCTTGACTCACTTACAGAGAGATATCAATACATAGGTTTGAAGATTCTTACTAGTCAGATATATTCTTGTGCGGTGAATAGGGGGTGTTGAGTCCAGTTCACTGAAAAAGGAATAGGTCTTGTCTCTTACATATTGGGTTTATGGAACGGTATCTGAGCTAATTTGAAACCCTTGTTTTATGCATCACCCCACCTCACCTTGCCCGTTCAGCAGCCATAGTGTGCTTCCTAAACGTGTGACTCTGTTCTGTTTTGTAATTCAGTTCAAGTGTAGCGGTTTTTACATTCCCTCTATAAGTGATATCTTATGATAAGTGTCTTTTTCTGTGTGACTTATTCCACTTAGAATCGTCGTACCTAAATCCACTCATCGTGCTGCTACTAGCCTTATGACGTTGATTTCATGGCTGAGTGATATTCCATTGTACATGAGGACCACAACTTCTTTATCCATTTTTCTCTTTCCTAGGATATTTAAGGTGTAATGAAGTGGGGGTTCTTGTCAACAGAGCAGCCCTAAACTTTGGGGTGCCTGTGTCTTGCTGATTTTTAGTTTTCCCAATTTATACGCCCATGAGTGGAAGTGCCCTATGCTCTCCAAGCTGTGTTTTTTAGATGTTTCAGAACACACCGTACACTTCTCCAGAGTGGCTGTTGGCAATTTGCATCCCACCCATCAGCGTAGCAAGGCTCCCATTTCTCCATGGCCGGTCCTGCATTTCTGGTTTGGACACTTTTTTCCGCATGGCCCTTTTGCCCGCTGGGAAGCGAGACTTCTTTGGAGCGCTGATTGGCCTTTCCAGGTTGCTTGGTTGGCCAAAAAGGGCGTATGCGTTTTTTCCTGAATATATTCAGGAAAAAACGCATACGCCCTTTTTGGCCAAGGGCATCATTGTCCACGTTTGGCCGCTTTTCATGTGCTTTCAAGGCGATTCGAATCTACCTCCTGAAATCTGTTTCCTGCAATTCTGCCTTGCTTTCAAAGTCTCTTCGTTGCCTTCCCTTAATATATTTGTGGACGAGAGGTATCATTTAAAACTCTGCAGGTTTGTGAATTGCAGTGCCCCTGAGCTCCATTTTTCATCTCGCTTTTTTGGGAGCTGGCCGCAAAAGCGCAGGATTGCTTCAGGCCCTCTTCTGGTTCTGGGGGGCAGGCTGAGCTTGTGCTTAATTCTTCTTCCTGATGGGAAAATAGAGTGACCTGTGCCTGTCCCAACACCTAGAGCTAGTCTCTCATTGGTTCCCCCTCTTCCCGTTCATCCTCAGGACAAATTGCAACCTGTACGGAACAGGAGGTTAAAGGTGCTGATTCTCCAAGGAGGGAGATGGCTAGTAAATCGGCTGGAATGGCGAACCCGAGCAAAGGAGATGAGAAATGAGGTGCGTTTTAGAAACCTTTCCCGATCACACGGTGTACCATCTTCTGGGTTTCTCATGCCTGTTTTCGATGTAGGAAGATGCCCTTGAACCTGGAGATTTGGGACCCATGGGATGGGTACCATGCAGTATTACTTGAAAGGGTCTTCGTTGGCTCACCCAACCTCACCGAACCTCTCAGCCCCAAGAGTGTCCACCCTTATGTCTCAATCAGCTGTGGGTCTAGATATGGTCAATCCAGGTTTCATCACAGCCCCTGAACGAATTTTGTAAGAATTTCTCTCTCTTTCACTGTCTTTGTTTCACGGGTTTTGAAAAGTAATTTATTTTTATAATGGGGTTTAGCTGCTTTTCACGGCTGTGTTTATGCCGCTTTACACCCCCTTGACTCACTTACAGAGAGATATCAATACATAGGTTTGAAGATTCTTACTAGTCAGATATATTCTTGTGCGGTGAATAGGGGGTGTTGAGTCCAGTTCACTGAAAAAGGAATAGGTCTTGTCTCTTACATATTGGGTTTATGGAACGGTATCTGAGCTAATTTGAAACCCTTGTTTTATGCATCACCCCACCTCACCTTTCCCGTTCAGCAGCCATAGTGTGTTTTCTAAACGTGTGACTCTGTTCTGTTTTGTAATTCAGTTCAAGTGTAGCGGTTTTTACATTCCCTCTCTAAGTGATATCTTATGATAAGTGTCTTTTTCTGTGTGACTTATTTCACTTAGAATCGTCGTACCTAAATCCACTCATCGTGCTGCTACTAGCCTAAGACGTTGATTTCATGGCTGAGTGATATTCCATTGTACATGAGGACCACAACTTCTTTATCCATTTTTCTCTTTCCTAGGATATTTAAGGTGTAATGAAGTGGGGGTTCTTGTCAACAGAGCAGCCCTAAACTTTGGGGTGCCTGTGTCTTGCTGATTTTTAGTTTTCCCAATTTATACGCCCATGAGTGGAAGTGCCCTATGCTCTCCAAGCTGTGTTTTTTAGATGTTTCAGAACACACCGTACACTTCTCCAGAGTGGCTGTTGGCAATTTACATCCCACCCATCAGCGTAGCAAGGCTCCCATTTCTCCATGGCCGGTCCTGCACTTCTGGTTTGGACACTTTTTTCCGCATGGCCCTTTTGCCCGCTGGGAAGCGAGACTTCTTTGGAGCGCTGATTTGCCTTTCCAGATTGCTTGGTTGGCCAAAAAGGGCGTATGCGTTTTTTCCTGAATATATTCAGGAAAAAACGCATACGCCCTTTTTGGCCAAGGGCATCATTGTCCACGTTTTGCCACTTTTCATGTGCTTTCAAGGCGATTCGAATCTACCTCCTGAAATCTGTTTCCTGCAATTCTGCCTTGCTTTCAAAGCCTCTTCGTTGCCTTCCCTTAATATATTTGTGGACGAGAGGTATCATTTAAAACACTGCAGGTTTGTGAATTGCAGTGCCCCTGAGCTCCATTTTTCAACTCGCTTTTTTGGGAGCTGGCCGCAAAAGCGCAGGATTGCTTCAGGCCCTCTTCTGGTTCTGGGGGGCAGGCTGAGCTTGTGCTTAATTCTTCTTCCTGATGGGAAAATAGAGTGACCTGTGCCTGTCCCAACACCTAGAGCTAGTCTCTCATTGGTTCCCCCTCTTCCCGTTCATCCTCAGGACAAATTGCAACCTGTACGGAACAGGAGGTTAAAGGTGCTGATTCTCCAAGGAGGGAGATGGCTAGTAAATCGGCTGGAATGGCGAACCGGAGCAAAGGAGTTGAGAAATGAGGTGCGTTTTAGAAACCTTTCCCGATCACACGGTGTACCATCTTCTGGGTTTCTCATGCCTGTTTTCGACGTAGGAAGATGCCCTTGAACTTGGAGATTTGGGACCCTTGGGATGGGTACCATGCAGTATTACTTGAAGGGGTCTGCGTTGGCTCACCCAACCTCACCGAACCTCTCAGCCCCAAGAGTGTCCACCCTTATGTCTCAATCAGCTGTGGGTCTAGATATGGTCAATCCAGGTTGCATCACAGCCCCTGAACGAATTTTGGAAGAATTTCTCTCTCTTTCACTGTCTTTGTTTCACGGGTTTTGAAAAGTAATTTATTTTTATAATGGGGTTTAGCTGCTTTTCACGGCTGTGTTTATGCCGCTTTACACCCCCTTGACTCACTTACAGAGAGATATCAATACATAGGTTTGCAGATTCTTACTAGTCAGATATATTCTTGTGCGGTGAATAGGGGGTGTTGAGTCCAATTCACTGAAAAAGGAATAGGTCTTGTCTCTTACATATTGGGTTTATGGAACGGTATCTGAGCTAATTTGAAACCCTTGTTTTATGCATCACCCCACCTCACCTTTCCCGTTCAGCAGCCATAGTGTGTTTTCTAAACGTGTGACTCTGTTCTGTTTTGTAATTCAGTTCAAGTGTAGCGGTTTTTACATTCCCTCTAGAAGTGATATCTTATGATAAGTGTCTTTTTCTGTGTGACTTATTTCACTTAGAATCGTCGTACCTAAATCCACTCATCGTGCTGCTACTAGCCTTATGACGTTGATTTCATGGCTGAGTGATATTCCATTGTACATGAGGACCACAACTTCTTTATCCATTTTTCTCTTTCCTAGGATATTTAAGGTGTAATGAAGTGGGGGTCCTTGTCAACAGAGCAGCCCTAAACTTTGGGGTGCCTGTGTCTTGCTGATTTTTAGTTTTCCCAATTTATACGCCCATGAGTGGAAGTGCCCTATGCTCTCCAAGCTGTGTTTTTTAGATGTTTCAGAACACACCGTACACTTCTCCAGAGTGGCTGTTGGCAATTTACATCCCACCCATCAGCGTAGCAAGGCGCCCATTTCTAGATGGCCGGTCCTGCACTTCTGGTTAAGACACCTTTTTCAGCATGGCCCTTTTGCCCGCTGGGAAGCGAGACTTCTTTGGAGCGCTGATTTGCCTTTCCAGGTTGCTTGGTTGGCCAAAAAGGGCGTATGCGTTTTTTCCTGAATATATTCAGGAAAAAACGCATACGCCCTTTTTGGCCAAGGGCATCATTGTCCACGTTTTGCCGCTTTTCATGTGCTTTCAAGGCGATTCGAATCTACCTCCTGAAATCTGTTTCCTGCAATTCTGCCTTGCTTTCAAAGCCTCTTCGTTGCCTTCCCTTAATATATTTGTGGACGAGAGGTATCATTTAAAACTCTGCAGGTTTGTGAATTGTAGTGCCCCTGAGCTCCATTTTTCATCTCGCTTTTTTGGGAGCTGGCCGCAAAAGCACAGGATTGCTTCAGGCCCTCTTCTGGTTCTGGGGGGCAGGCTGAGCTTGTGCTTAATTCTTCTTCCTGATGGGAAAATAGAGTGACCTGTGCCTGTCCCAACACCTAGAGCTAGTCTCTCATTGGTTCCCCCTCTTCCCGTTCATCCTCAGGACAAATTGCAACCTGTACGGAACAGGAGGTTAAACGTGCTGATTCTCCAAGGAGGGAGATGGCTAGTAAATCGGCTGGAATGGCGAACCCGAGCAAAGGAGATGAGAAATGAGGTGCGTTTTAGAAACCTTTCCCGATCACACGGTGTACCATCTTCTGGGTTTCTCATGCCTGTTTTCGACGTAGGAAGATGCCCTTGAACCTGGAGATTTGGGACCCATGGGATGGGTACCATGCAGTATTACTTGAAAGGGTCTTCTTTGGCTCACCCAACCTCACCGAACCTCTCAGCCCCAAGAGTGTCCACCCTTATGTCTCAATCAGCTGTGGGTCTAGATATGGTCAATCCAGGTTGCATCACAGCCCCTGAACGAATTTTGTAAGAATTTCTCTCTCTTTCACTGTCTTTGTTTCACGGGTTTAGAAAAGTAATTTATTTTTATAATGGGGTTTAGCTGCTTTTCACGGCTGTGTTTATGCCGCTTTACACCCCCTTGACTCACTTACAGAGAGATATCAATACATAGGTTTGAAGATTCTTACTAGTCAGATATATTCTTGTGCGGTGAATAGGGGGTGTTGAGTCCAGTTCACTGAAAAAGGAATAGGTCTTGTCTCTTACATATTGGGTTTATGGAACGGTATCTGAGCTAATTTGAAACCCTTGTTTTATGCATCACCCCACCTCACCTTTCCCGTTCAGCAGCCATAGTGTGTTTTCTAAACGTGTGACTCTGTTCTGTTTTGTAATTCAGTTCAAGTGTAGCGGTTTTTACATTCCCTCTAGAAGTGATATCTTAGGATAAGTGTCTTTTTCTGTGTGACTTATTTCACTTAGAATCGTCGTACCTAAATCCACTCATCGTGCTGCTACTAGCCTTATGACGTTGATTTCATGGCTGAGTGATATTCCATTGTACATGAGGACCACAACTTCTTTATCCATTTTTCTCTTTCCTAGGATATTTAAGGTGTAATGAAGTGGGGGTTCTTGTCAACAGAGCAGCCCTAAACTTTGGGGTGCCTGTGTCTTGCTGATTTTTAGTTTTCCCAACTTATACGCCCATGAGTGGAAGTGCCCTATGCTCTCCAAGCTGTGTTTTTTAGATGTTTCAGAACACACCGTACACTTCTCCAGAGTGGCTGTTGGCAATTTACATCCCACCCATCAGCGTAGCAAGGCTCCCATTTCTCCATGGCCGGTCCTGTACTTCTGGTTTGGACACTTTTTTCCGCATGGCCCTTTTGTCCGCTGGGAAGCGAGACTTCTTTGGAGCGCTGATTTGCCTTTCCAGGTTGCTTGGTTGGCCAAAAAGGGCGTATGCGTTTTTTCCTGAATATATTCAGGAAAAAACGCATACGCCCTTTTTGGCCAAGGGCATCATTGTCCACGTTTTGCCGCTTTTCATGTGCTTTCAAGGCGATTCGAATCTACCTCCTGAAATCTGTTTCCTGCAATTCTGCCTTGCTTTCAAAGCCTCTTCGTTGCCTTCCCTTAATATATTTGTGGACGAGAGGTATCATTTAAAACTCTGCAGGTTTGTGAATTGCAGTGCCCCTGAGCTCCATTTTTCAACTCGCTTTTTTGGGAGCTGGCCGCAAAAGCGCAGGATTGCTTCAGGCCCTCTTCTGGTTCTGGGGGGCAGGCTGAGCTTGTGCTTAATTCTTCTTCCTGATGGGAAAATAGAGTGACCTGTGCCTGTCCCAACACCTAGAGCTAGTCTCTCATTGGTTCCCCCTCTTCCCGTTCATCCTCAGGACAAATTGCAACCTGTACGGAACAGGAGGTTAAAGGTGCTGATTCTCCAAGGAGGGAGATGGCTAGTAAATCGGCTGGAATGGCGAACCCGAGCAAAGGAGATGAGAAATGAGGTGCGTTTTAGAAACCTTTCCCGATCACACGGTGTACCATCTTCTGGGTTTCTCATGCCTGTTTTCGACGTAGGAAGATGCCCTTGAACCTGGAGATTTGGGACCCATGGGATGGGTACCATGCAGTATTACTTGAAAGGGTCTTCTTTGGCTCACCCAACCTCACCGAACCTCTCAGCCCCAAGAGTGTCCACCCTTATGTCTCAATCAGCTGTGGGTCTAGGTATGGTCAATCCAGGTTGCATCACAGCCCCTGAATGAATTTTGTAAGAATTTCTCTCTCTTTCACTGTCTTTGTTTCACGGGTTTTGAAAAGTAATTTATTTTTATAATGGGGTTTAGCTGCTTTTCACGGCTGTGTTTATGCCGCTTTACACCCCCTTGACTCACTTACAGAGAGATATCAATACATAGGTTTGAAGATTCTTACTAGTCAGATATATTCTTGTGCGGTGAATAGGGGGTGTTGAGTCCAGTTCACTGAAAAAGGAATAGGTCTTGTCTCTTACATATTGGGTTTATGGAACGGTATCTGAGCTAATTTGAAACCCTTGTTTTATGCATCACCCCACCTCACCTTTCCCGTTCAGCAGCCATAGTGTGTTTTCTAAACGTGTGACTCTGTTCTGTTTTGTAATTCAGTTCAAGTGTAGCGGTTTTTACATTCCCTCTAGAAGTGATATCTTATGTTAAGTGTCTTTTTCTGTGTGACTTATTTCACTTAGAATCGTCGTACCTAAATCCACTCATCGTGCTGCTACTAGCCTTATGACGTTGATTTCATGGCTGAGTGATATTCCATTGTACATGAGGACCCCAACTTCTTTATCCATTTTTCTCTTTCCTAGGATATTTAAGGTGTAATGAAGTGGGGGTTCTTGTCAACAGAGCAGCCCTAAACTTTGGGGTACCTGTGTCTTGCTGATTTTTAGTTTTCCCAATTTATACGCCCATGAGTGGAAGTGCCCTATGCTCTCCAAGCTGTGTTTTTTAGATGTTTCAGAACACACCGTACACTTCTCCAGAGTGGCTGTTGGCAATTTACATCCCACCCATCAGCGTAGCAAGGCTCCCATTTCTCCATGGCCGGTCCTGTACTTCTGGTTTGGACACTTTTTTCCGCATGGCCCTTTTGTCCGCTGGGAAGCGAGACTTCTTTGGAGCGCTGATTTTCCTTTCCAGGTTGCTTGGTTGGCCAAAAAGGGCGTATGCGTTTTTTCCTGAATATATTCAGGAAAAAACGCATACGCCCTTTTTGGCCAAGGGCATC
Organism: Balaenoptera acutorostrata; assembly: GCF_949987535.1. NCBI lineage: Eukaryota > Metazoa > Chordata > Mammalia > Artiodactyla > Balaenopteridae > Balaenoptera > Balaenoptera acutorostrata. The sequence continues at coordinate 106,719 of NW_026646383.1, forward strand.
ATTGTCCACGTTTTGCCGCTTTTCATGTGCTTTCAAGGCGATTCGAATCTACCTCCTGAAATCTGTTTCCTGCAATTCTGCCTTGCTTTCAAAGCCTCTTCGTTGCCTTCCCTTAATATATTTGTGGACGAGAGGTATCATTTAAAACTCTGCAGGTTTGTGAATTGCAGTGCCCCTGAGCTCCATTTTTCAACTCGCTTTTTTGGGAGCTGGCCGCAAAAGCGCAGGATTGCTTCAGGCCCTCTTCTGGTTCTGGGGGGCAGGCTGAGCTTGTGCTTAATTCTTCTTCCTGATGGGAAAATAGAGTGACCTGTGCCTGTCCCAACACCTAGAGCTAGTCTCTCATTGGTTCCCCCTCTTCCCGTTCATCCTCAGGACAAATTGCAACCTGTACGGAACAGGAGGTTAAAGGTGCTGATTCTCCAAGGAGGGAGATGGCTAGTAAATCGGCTGGAATGGCGAACCCGAGCAAAGGAGATGAGAAATGAGGTGCGTTTTAGAAACCTTTCCCGATCGCACGGTGTACCATCTTCTGGGTTTCTCATGCCTGTTTTCGATGTAGGAAGATGCCCTTGAACCTGGAGATTTGGGACCCATGGGATGGGTACCATGCAGTATTACTTGAAAGGGTCTTCTTTGGCTCACCCAACCTCACCGAACCTCTCAGCCCCAAGAGTGTCCACCCTTATGTCTCAATCAGCTGTGGGTCTAGATATGGTCAATCCAGGTTGCATCACAGCACCTGAACGAATTTTGTAAGAATTTCTCTCTCTTTCACTGTCTTTGTTTCACGGGTTTTGAAAAGTAATTTATTTTTATAATGGGGTTTAGCTGCTTTTCACGGCTGTGTTTATGCTGCTTTACACCCCCTTGACTCACTTACAGAGAGATATCAATACATAGGTTTGAAGATTCTTACTAGTCAGATATATTCTTGTGCGGTGAATAGGGGGTGTTGAGTCCAGTTCACTGAAACAGGAATAGGTCTTGTCTCTTACATATTGGGTTTATGGAACGGTATCTGAGCTAATTTGAAACCCTTGTTTTATGCATCACCCCACCTCACCTTTCCCGTTCAGCAGCCATAGTGTGTTTTCTAAACTTGTGACTCTGTTCTGTTTTGTAATTCAGTTCAACTGTAGCGGTTTTTACATTCCCTCTAGAAGTGATATCTTATGTTAAGTGTCTTTTTCTGTGTGACTTATTTCACTTAGAATCGTCGTACCTAAATCCACTCATCGTGCTGCTACTAGCCTTATGACGTTGATTTCATGGCTGAGTGATATTCCATTGTACATGAGGACCCCAACTTCTTTATCCATTTTTCTCTTTCCTAGGATATTTAAGGTGTAATGAAGTGGGGGTTCTTGTCAACAGAGCAGCCCTAAACTTTGGGGTGCCTGTGTCTTGCTGATTTTTAGTTTTCCCAATTTATACGCCCATGAGTGGAAGGGCCCTATGCTCTCCAAGCTGTGTTTTTTAGATGTTTCAGAACACACCGTACACTTCTCCAGAGTGGCTGTTGGCAATTTACATCCCACCCATCAGCGTAGCAAGGCTCCCATTTCTCCATGGCCGGTCCTGTACTTCTGGTTTGGACACTTTTTTCCGCATGGCCCTTTTGTCCGCTGGGAAGCGAGACTTCTTTGGAGCGCTGATTTGCCTTTCCAGGTTGCTTGGTTGGCCAAAAAGGGCGTATGCGTTTTTTCCTGAATATATTCAGGAAAAAACGCATACGCCCTTTTTGGCCAAGGGCATCATTGTCCACGTTTTGCCGCTTTTCATGTGCTTTCAAGGCGATTCGAATCTACCTCCTGAAATCTGTTTCCTGCAATTCTGCCTTGCTTTCAAAGCCTCTTCGTTGCCTTCCCTTAATATATTTGTGGACGAGAGGTATCATTTAAAACTCTGCAGGTTTGTGAATTGCAGTGCCCCTGAGCTCCATTTTTCAACTCGCTTTTTTGGGAGCTGGCCGCAAAAGCGCAGGATTGCTTCAGGCCCTCTTCTGGTTCTGGGGGGCAGGCTGAGCTTGTGCTTAATTCTTCTTCCTGATGGGAAAATAGAGTGACCTGTGCCTGTCCCAACACCTAGAGCTAGTCTCTCATTGGTTCCCCCTCTTCCCGTTCATCCTCAGGACAAATTGCAACCTGTACGGAACAGGAGGTTAAAGGTGCTGATTCTCCAAGGAGGGAGATGGCTAGTAAATCGGCTGGAATGGCGAACCCGAGCAAAGGAGATGAGAAATGAGGTGCGTTTTAGAAACCTTTCCCGATCACACGGTGTACCATCTTCTGGGTTTCTCATGCCTGTTTTCGACGTAGGAAGATGCCCTTGAACCTGGAGATTTGGGACCCATGGGATGGGTACCATGCAGTATTACTTGAAAGGGTCTTCTTTGGCTCACCCAACCTCACCGAACCTCTCAGCCCCAAGAGTGTCCACCCTTATGTCTCAATCAGCTGTGGGTCTAGATATGGTCAATCCAGGTTGCATCACAGCCCCTGAACGAATTTTGTAAGAATTTCTCTCTCTTTCACTGTCTTTGTTTCACTGGTTTTGAAAAGTAATTTATTTTTATAATGGGGTTTAGCTGCTTTTCACGGCTGTGTTTATGCCGCTTTACACCCCCTTGACTCACTTACAGAGAGATATCAATACATAGGTTTGAAGATTCTTACTAGTCAGATATATTCTTGTGCGGTGAATAGGGGGTGTTGAGTCCAGTTCACTGAAAAAGGAATAGGTCTTGTCTCTTACATATTGGGTTTATGGAACGGTATCTGAGCTAATTTGAAACCCTTGTTTTATGCATCACCCCACCTCACCTTTCCCGTTCAGCAGCCATAGTGTGTTTTCTAAACGTGTGACTCTGTTCTGTTTTGTAATTCAGTTCAAGTGTAGCGGTTTTTACATTCCCTCTAGAAGTGATATCTTATGTTAAGTGTCTTTTTCTGTGTGACTTATTTCACTTAGAATCGTCGTACCTAAATCCACTCATCGTGCTGCTACTAGCCTTATGACGTTGATTTCATGGCTGAGTGATATTCCATTGTACATGAGGACCCCAACTTCTTTATCCATTTTTCTCTTTCCTAGGATATTTAAGGTGTAATGAAGTGGGGGTTCTTGTCAACAGAGCAGCCCTAAACTTTGGGGTGCCTGTGTCTTGCTGATTTTTAGTTTTCCCAATTTATACGCCCATGAGTGGAAGGGCCCTATGCTCTCCAAGCTGTGTTTTTTAGATGTTTCAGAACACACCGTACACTTCTCCAGAGTGGCTGTTGGCAATTTACATCCCACCCATCAGCGTAGCAAGGCTCCCATTTCTCCATGGCCGGTCCTGTACTTCTGGTTTGGACACTTTTTTCCGCATGGCCCTTTTGTCCGCTGGGAAGCGAGACTTCTTTGGAGCGCTGATTTGCCTTTCCAGGTTGCTTGGTTGGCCAAAAAGGGCGTATGCGTTTTTTCCTGAATATATTCAGGAAAAAACGCATACGCCCTTTTTGGCCAAGGGCATCATTGTCCACGTTTTGCCGCTTTTCATGTGCTTTCAAGGCGATTCGAATCTACCTCCTGAAATCTGTTTCCTGCAATTCTGCCTTGCATTCAAAGCCTCTTCGTTGCCTTCCCTTAATATATTTGTGGACGAGAGGTATCATTTAAAACTCTGCAGGTTTGTGAATTGCAGTGCCCCTGAGCTCCATTTTTCAACTCGCTTTTTTGGGAGCTGGCCGCAAAAGCGCAGGATTGCTTCAGGCCCTCTTCTGGTTCTGGGGGGCAGGCTGAGCTTGTGCTTAATTCTTCTTCCTGATGGGAAAATAGAGTGACCTGTGCCTGTCCCAACACCTAGAGCTAGTCTCTCATTGGTTCCCCCTCTTCCCGTTCATCCTCAGGACAAATTGCAACCTGTACGGAACAGGAGGTTAAAGGTGCTGATTCTCCAAGGAGGGAGATGGCTAGTAAATCGGCTGGAATGGCGAACCCGAGCAAAGGAGATGAGAAATGAGGTGCGTTTTAGAAACCTTTCCCGATCACACGGTGTACCATCTTCTGGGTTTCTCATGCCTGTTTTCGACGTAGGAAGATGCCCTTGAACCTGGAGATTTGGGACCCATGGGATGGGTACCATGCAGTATTACTTGAAAGGGTCTTCTTTGGCTCACCCAACCTCACCGAACCTCTCAGCCCCAAGAGTGTCCACCCTTATGTCTCAATCAGCTGTGGGTCTAGATATGGTCAATCCAGGTTGCATCACAGCCCCTGAACGAATTTTGTAAGAATTTCTCTCTCTTTCACTGTCTTTGTTTCACGGGTTTAGAAAAGTAATTTATTTTTATAATGGGGTTTAGCTGCTTTTCACGGCTGTGTTTATGCCGCTTTACACCCCCTTGACTCACTTACAGAGAGATATCAATACATAGGTTTGAAGATTCTTACTAGTCAGATATATTCTTGTGCGGTGAATAGGGGGTGTTGAGTCCAGTTCACTGAAAAAGGAATAGGTCTTGTCTCTTACATATTGGGTTTATGGAACGGTATCTGAGCTAATTTGAAACCCTTGTTTTATGCATCACCCCACCTCACCTTTCCCGTTCAGCAGCCATAGTGTGTTTTCTAAACGTGTGACTCTGTTCTGTTTTGTAATTCAGTTCAAGTGTAGCGGTTTTTACATTCCCTCTAGAAGTGATATCTTATGTTAAGTGTCTTTTTCTGTGTGACTTATTTCACTTAGAATCGTCGTACCTAAATCCACTCATCGTGCTGCTACTAGCCTTATGACGTTGATTTCATGGCTGAGTGATATTCCATTGTACATGAGGACCCCAACTTCTTTATCCATTTTTCTCTTTCCTAGGATATTTAAGGTGTAATGAAGTGGGGGTTCTTGTCAACAGAGCAGCCCTAAACTTTGGGGTGCCTGTGTCTTGCTGATTTTTAGTTTTCCCAATTTATACGCCCATGAGTGGAAGTGCCCTATGCTCTCCAAGCTGTGTTTTTTAGATGTTTCAGAACACACCGTACACTTCTCCAGAGTGGCTGTTGGCAATTTACATCCCACCCATCAGCGTAGCAAGGCTCCCATTTCTCCATGGCCGGTCCTGTACTTCTGGTTTGGACACTTTTTTCCGCATGGCCCTTTTGTCCGCTGGGAAGCGAGACTTCTTTGGAGCGCTGATTTGCCTTTCAAGGTTGCTTGGTTGGCCAAAAAGGGCGTATGCGTTTTTTCCTGAATATATTCAGGAAAAAACGCATACGCCCTTTTTGGCCAAGGGCATCATTGTCCACGTTTTGCCGCTTTTCATGTGCTTTCAAGGCGATTCGAATCTACCTCGTGAAATCTGTTTCCTGCAATTCTGCCTTGCTTTCACAGCCTCTTCGTTGCCTTCCCTTAATATATTTGTGGACGAGAGGTATCATTTAAAACTCTGCAGGTTTGTGAATTGCAGTGCCCCTGAGCTCCATTTTTCAACTCGCTTTTTTGGGAGCTGGCCGCAAAAGCGCAGGATTGCTTCAGGCCCTCTTCTGGTTCTGGGGGGCAGGCTGAGCTTGTGCTTAATTCTTCTTCCTGATGGGAAAATAGAGTGACCTGTGCCTGTCCCAACACCTAGAGCTAGTCTCTCATTGGTTCCCCCTCTTCCCGTTCATCCTCAGGACAAATTGCAACCTGTACGGAACAGGAGGTTAAAGGTGCTGATTCTCCAAGGAGGGAGATGGCTAGTAAATCGGCTGGAATGGCGAACCCGAGCAAAGGAGATGAGAAATGAGGTGCGTTTTAGAAACCTTTCCCGATCACACGGTGTACCATCTTCTGGGTTTCTCATGCCTGTTTTCGACGTAGGAAGATGCCCTTGAACCTGGAGATTTGGGACCCATGGGATGGGTACCATGCAGTATTACTTGAAAGGGTCTTCTTTGGCTCACCCAACCTCACCGAACCTCTCAGCCCCAAGAGTGTCCACCCTTATGTCTCAATCAGCTGTGGGTCTAGATATGGTCAATCCAGGTTGCATCACAGCCCCTGAACGAATTTTGTAAGAATTTCTCTCTCTTTCACTGTCTTTGTTTCACGGGTTTAGAAAAGTAATTTATTTTTATAATGGGGTTTAGCTGCTTTTCACGGCTGTGTTTATGCCGCTTTACACCCCCTTGACTCACTTACAGAGAGATATCAATACATAGGTTTGAAGATTCTTACTAGTCAGATATATTCTTGTGCGGTGAATAGGGGGTGTTGAGTCCAGTTCACTGAAAAAGGAATAGGTCTTGTCTCTTACATATTGGGTTTATGGAACGGTATCTGAGCTAATTTGAAACCCTTGTTTTATGCATCACCCCACCTCACCTTTCCCGTTCAGCAGCCATAGTGTGTTTTCTAAACGTGTGACTCTGTTCTGTTTTGTAATTCAGTTCAAGTGTAGCGGTTTTTACATTCCCTCTAGAAGTGATATCTTATGTTAAGTGTCTTTTTCTGTGTGACTTATTTCACTTAGAATCGTCGTACCTAAATCCACTCATCGTGCTGCTACTAGCCTTATGACGTTGATTTCATGGCTGAGTGATATTCCATTGTACATGAGGACCCCAACTTCTTTATCCATTTTTCTCTTTCCTAGGATATTTAAGGTGTAATGAAGTGGGGGTTCTTGTCAACAGAGCAGCCCTAAACTTTGGGGTGCCTGTGTCTTGCTGATTTTTAGTTTTCCCAATTTATACGCCCATGAGTGGAAGGGCCCTATGCTCTCCAAGCTGTGTTTTTTAGATGTTTCAGAACACACCGTACACTTCTCCAGAGTGGCTGTTGGCAATTTACATCCCACCCATCAGCGTAGCAAGGCTCCCATTTCTCCATGGCCGGTCCTGTACTTCTGGTTTGGACACTTTTTTCCGCATGGCCCTTTTGTCCGCTGGGAAGCGAGACTTCTTTGGAGCGCTGATTTGCCTTTCCAGGTTGCTTGGTTGGCCAAAAAGGGCGTATGCGTTTTTTCCTGAATATATTCAGGAAAAAACGCATACGCCCTTTTTGGCCAAGGGCATCATTGTCCACGTTTTGCCGCTTTTCATGTGCTTTCAAGGCGATTCGAATCTACCTCCTGAAATCTGTTTCCTGCAATTCTGCCTTGCTTTCAAAGCCTCTTCGTTGCCTTCCCTTAATATATTTGTGGACGAGAGGTATCATTTAAAACTCTGCAGGTTTGTGAATTGCAGTGCCCCTGAGCTCCATTTTTCAACTCGCTTTTTTGGGAGCTGGCCGCAAAAGCGCAGGATTGCTTCAGGCCCTCTTCTGGTTCTGGGGGGCAGGCTGAGCTTGTGCTTAATTCTTCTTCCTGATGGGAAAATAGAGTGACCTGTGCCTGTCCCAACACCTAGAGCTAGTCTCTCATTGGTTCCCCCTCTTCCCGTTCATCCTCAGGACAAATTGCAACCTGTACGGAACAGGAGGTTAAAGGTGCTGATTCTCCAAGGAGGGAGATGGCTAGTAAATCGGCTGGAATGGCGAACCCGAGCAAAGGAGATGAGAAATGAGGTGCGTTTTAGAAACCTTTCCCGATCACACGGTGTACCATCTTCTGGGTTTCTCATGCCTGTTTTCGACGTAGGAAGATGCCCTTGAACCTGGAGATTTGGGACCCATGGGATGGGTACCATGCAGTATTACTTGAAAGGGTCTTCTTTGGCTCACCCAACCTCACCGAACCTCTCAGCCCCAAGAGTGTCCACCCTTATGTCTCAATCAGCTGTGGGTCTAGATATGGTCAATCCAGGTTGCATCACAGCCCCTGAACGAATTTTGTAAGAATTTCTCTCTCTTTCACTGTCTTTGTTTCACGGGTTTAGAAAAGTAATTTATTTTTATAATGGGGTTTAGCTGCTTTTCACGGCTGTGTTTATGCCGCTTTACACCCCCTTGACTCACTTACAGAGAGATATCAATACATAGGTTTGAAGATTCTTACTAGTCAGATATATTCTTGTGCGGTGAATAGGGGGTGTTGAGTCCAGTTCACTGAAAAAGGAATAGGTCTTGTCTCTTACATATTGGGTTTATGGAACGGTATCTGAGCTAATTTGAAACCCTTGTTTTATGCATCACCCCACCTCACCTTTCCCGTTCAGCAGCCATAGTGTGTTTTCTAAACGTGTACCTCTGTTCTGTTTTGTAATTCAGTTCAAGTGTAGCGGTTTTTACATTCCCTCTAGAAGTGATATCTTATGTTAAGTGTCTTTTTCTGTGTGACTTATTTCACTTAGAATCGTCGTACCTAAATCCACTCATCGTGCTGCTACTAGCCTTATGACGTTGATTTCATGGCTGAGTGATATTCCATTGTACATGAGGACCCCAACTTCTTTATCCATTTTTCTCTTTCCTAGGATATTTAAGGTGTAATGAAGTGGGGGTTCTTGTCAACAGAGCAGCCCTAAACTTTGGGGTGCCTGTGTCTTGCTGATTTTTAGTTTTCCCAATTTATACGCCCATGAGTGGAAGTGCCCTATGCTCTCCAAGCTGTGTTTTTTAGATGTTTCAGAACACACCGTACACTTCTCCAGAGTGGCTGTTAGCAATTTACATCCCACCCATCAGCGTAGCAAGTCTCCCATTTCTCCATGGCCGGTCCTGTACTTCTGGTTTGGACACTTTTTTCCGCATGGCCCTTTTGTCCGCTGGGAAGCGAGACTTCTTTGGAGCGCTGATTTGCCTTTCAAGGTTGCTTGGTTGGCCAAAAAGGGCGTATGCGTTTTTTCCTGAATATATTCAGGAAAAAACGCATACGCCCTTTTTGGCCAAGGGCATCATTGTCCACGTTTTGCCGCTTTTCATGTGCTTTCAAGGCGATTCGAATCTACCTCCTGAAATCTGTTTCCTGCAATTCTGCCTTGCTTTCACAGCCTCTTCGTTGCCTTCCCTTAATATATTTGTGGACGAGAGGTATCATTTAAAACTCTGCAGGTTTGTGAATTGCAGTGCCCCTGAGCTCCATTTTTCAACTCGCTTTTTTGGGAGCTGGCCGCAAAAGCGCAGGATTGCTTCAGGCCCTCTTCTGGTTCTGGGGGGCAGGCTGAGCTTGTGCTTAATTCTTCTTCCTGATGGGAAAATAGAGTGACCTGTGCCTGTCCCAACACCTAGAGCTAGTCTCTCATTGGTTCCCCCTCTTCCCGTTCATCCTCAGGACAAATTGCAACCTGTACGGAACAGGAGGTTAAAGGTGCTGATTCTCCAAGGAGGGAGATGGCTAGTAAATCGGCTGGAATGGCGAACCCGAGCAAAGGAGATGAGAAATGAGGTGCGTTTTAGAAACCTTTCCCGATCACACGGTGTACCATCTTCTGGGTTTCTCATGCCTGTTTTCGACGTAGGAAGATGCCCTTGAACCTGGAGATTTGGGACCCATGGGATGGGTACCATGCAGTATTACTTGAAAGGGTCTTCTTTGGCTCACCCAACCTCACCGAACCTCTCAGCCCCAAGAGTGTCCACCCTTATGTCTCAATCAGCTGTGGGTCTAGATATGGTCAATCCAGGTTGCATCACAGCCCCTGAACGAATTTTGTAAGAATTTCTCTCTCTTTCACTGTCTTTGTTTCACGGGTTTAGAAAAGTAATTTATTTTTATAATGGGGTTTAGCTGCTTTTCACGGCTGTGTTTATGCCGCTTTACACCCCCTTGACTCACTTACAGAGAGATATCAATACATAGGTTTGAAGATTCTTACTAGTCAGATATATTCTTGTGCGGTGAATAGGGGGTGTTGAGTCCAGTTCACTGAAAAAGGAATAGGTCTTGTCTCTTACATATTGGGTTTATGGAACGGTATCTGAGCTAATTTGAAACCCTTGTTTTATGCATCACCCCACCTCACCTTTCCCGTTCAGCAGCCATAGTGTGTTTTCTAAACGTGTGACTCTGTTCTGTTTTGTAATTCAGTTCAAGTGTAGCGGTTTTTACATTCCCTCTAGAAGTGATATCTTATGTTAAGTGTCTTTTTCTGTGTGACTTATTTCACTTAGAATCGTCGTACCTAAATCCACTCATCGTGCTGCTACTAGCCTTATGACGTTGATTTCATGGCTGAGTGATATTCCATTGTACATGAGGACCCCAACTTCTTTATCCATTTTTCTCTTTCCTAGGATATTTAAGGTGTAATGAAGTGGGGGTTCTTGTCAACAGAGCAGCCCTAAACTTTGGGGTGCCTGTGTCTTGCTGATTTTTAGTTTTCCCAATTTATACGCCCATGAGTGGAAGGGCCCTATGCTCTCCAAGTTGTGTTTTTTAGATGTTTCAGAACACACCGTACACTTCTCCAGAGTGGCTGTTGGCAATTTACATCCCACCCATCAGCGTAGCAAGGCTCCCATTTCTCCATGGCCGGTCCTGTACTTCGGGTTTGGACACTTTTTTCCGCATGGCCCTTTTGTCCGCTGGGAAGCGAGACTTCTTTGGAGCGCTGATTTGCCTTTCCAGGTTGCTTGGTTGGCCAAAAAGGGCGTATGCGTTTTTTCCTGAATATATTCAGGAAAAAACGCATACGCCCTTTTTGGCCAAGGGCATCATTGTCCACGTTTTGCCGCTTTTCATGTGCTTTCAAGGCGATTCGAATCTACTTCGTGAAATCTGTTTCCTGCAATTCTGCCTTGCTTTCAAAGCCTCTTCGTTGCCTTCCCTTAATATATTTGTGGACGAGAGGTATCATTTAAAACTCTGCAGGTTTGTGAATTGCAGTGCCCCTGAGCTCCATTTTTCAACTCGCTTTTTTGGGAGCTGGCCGCAAAAGCGCAGGATTGCTGCAGGCCCTCTTCTGGTTCTGGGGGGCAGGCTGAGCTTGTGCTTAATTCTTCTTCCTGATGGGAAAATAGAGTGACCTGTGCCTGTCCCAACACCTAGAGCTAGTCTCTCATTGGTTCCCCCTCTTCCCGTTCATCCTCAGGACAAATTGCAACCTGTACGGAACAGGAGGTTAAAGGTGCTGATTCTCCAAGGAGGGAGATGGCTAGTAAATCGGCTGGAATGGCGAACCCGAGCAAAGGAGATGAGAAATGAGGTGCGTTTTAGAAACCTTTCCCGATCACACGGTGTACCATCTTCTGGGTTTCTCATGCCTGTTTTCGACGTAGGAAGATGCCCTTGAACCTGGAGATTTGGGACGCATGGGATGGGTACCATGCAGTATTACTTGAAAGGGTCTGCGTTGGCTCACCCAACCTCACCGAACCTATCAGCCCCAAGGGTGTCCACCCTTATGTCTCAATCAGCTGTGGGTCTAGGTATGGTCAATCCAGGTTGCATCACAGCCCCTGAATGAATTTTGTAAGAATTTCTCTCTCTTTCACTGTCTTTGTTTCACGGGTTTTGAAAAGTAATTTATTTTTATAATGGGGTTTAGCTGCTTTTCACGGCTGTGTTTATGCCGCTTTACACCCCCTTGACTCACTTACAGAGAGATATCAATACATAGGTTTGAAGATTCTTACTAGTCAGATATATTCTTGTGCGGTGAATAGGGGGTGTTGAGTCCAGTTCACTGAAAAAGGAATAGGTCTTGTCTCTTACATATTGGGTTTATGGAACGGTATTGGAGCTAATTTGAAACCCTTGTTTTATGCATCACCCCACCTCACCTTTCCCGTTCAGCAGCCATAGTGTGTTTTCTAAACGTGTGACTCTGTTCTGTTTTGTAATTCAGTTCAAGTGTAGCGGTTTTTACATTCCCTCTAGAAGTGATATCTTATGATAAGTGTCTTTTTCTGTGTGACTTATTTCACTTAGAATCGTCGTACCTAAATCCACTCATCGTGCTGCTACTAGCCTTATGACGTTGATTTCATGGCTGAGTGATATTCCATTGTACATGAGGACCCCAACTTCTTTATCCATTTTTCTCTTTCCTAGGATATTTAAGGTGTAATGAAGTGGGGGTTCTTGTCAACAGAGCAGCCCTAAACTTTGGGGTGCCTGTGTCTTGCTGATTTTTAGTTTTCCCAATTTATACGCCCATGAGTGGAAGGGCCCTATGCTCTCCAAGCTGTGTTTTTTAGATGTTTCAGAACACACCGTACACTTCTCCAGAGTGGCTGTTGGCAATTTACATCCCACCCATCAGCGTAGCAAGGCTCCCATTTCTCCATGGCCGGTCCTGTACTTCTGGTTTGGACACTTTTTTCCGCATGGCCCTTTTGTCCGCTGGGAAGCGAGACTTCTTTGGAGCGCTGATTTGCCTTTCCAGGTTGCTTGGTTGGCCAAAAAGGGCGTATGCGTTTTTTCCTGAATATATTCAGGAAAAAACGCATATGCCCTTTTTGGCCAAGGGCATCATTGTCCACGTTTTGCCGCTTTTCATGTGCTTTCAAGGTGATTCGAATCTACCTCGTGAAATCTGTTTCCTGCAATTCTGCCTTGCTTTCAAAGCCTCTTCGTTGCCTTCCCTTAATATATTTGTGGACGAGAGGTATCATTTAAAACTCTGCAGGTTTGTGAATTGCAGTGCCCCTGAGCTCCATTTTTCAACTCGCTTTTTTGGGAGCTGGCCGCAAAAGCGCAGGATTGCTTCAGGCCCTCTTCTGGTTCTGGGGGGCAGGCTGAGCTTGTGCTTAATTCTTCTTCCTGATGGGAAAATAGAGTGACCTGTGCCTGTCCCAACACCTAGAGCTAGTCTCTCATTGGTTCCCCCTCTTCCTGTTCATCCTCAGGACAAATTGCAACCTGTACGGAACAGGAGGTTAAAGGTGCTGATTCTCCAAGGAGGGAGATGGCTAGTAAATCGGGTGGAATGGCGAACCCGAGCAAAGGAGATGAGAAATGAGGTGCGTTTTAGAAACCTTTCCCGATCACACGGTGTACCATCTTCTGGGTTTCTCATGCCTGTTTTCGACGTAGGAAGATGCCCTTGAACCTGGAGATTTGGAACGCATGGGATGGGTACCATGCAGTATTACTTGAAAGGGTCTGCGTTGGCTCACCCAACCTCACCGAACCTATCAGCCCCAAGAGTGTCCACCCTTATGTCTCAATCAGCTGTGGGTCTAGGTATGGTCAATCCAGGTTGCATCACAGCCCCTGAATGAATTTTGTAAGAATTTCTCTCTCTTTCACTGTCTTTGTTTCACGGGTTTTGAAAAGTAATTTATTTTTATAATGGGGTTTAGCTGCTTTTCACGGCTGTGTTTATGCCGCTTTACACCCCCTTGACTCACTTACAGAGAGATATCAATACATAGGTTTGAAGATTCTTACTAGTCAGATATATTCTTGTGCGGTGAATAGGGGGTGTTGAGTCCAGTTCACTGAAAAAGGAATAGGTCTTGTCTCTTACATATTGGGTTTATGGAACGGTATCTGAGCTAATTTGAAACCCTTGTTTTATGCATCACCACACCTCACCTTTCCCGTTCAGCAGCCATAGTGTGTTTTCTAAACGTGTGACTCTGTTCTGTTTTGCAATTCAGTTCAAGTGTAGCGGTTTTTACATTCCCTCTCTAAGTGATATCTTATGATAAGTGTCTTTTTCTGTGTGACTTATTTCACTTAGAATCGTCGTACCTAAATCCACTCATCGTGCTGCTACTAGCCTTATGACGTTGATTTCATGGCTGAGTGATATTCCATTGTACATGAGGACCCCAACTTCTTTATCCATTTTTCTCTTTCCTAGGATATTTAAGGTGTAATGAAGTGGGGGTTCTTGTCAACAGAGCAGCCCTAAACTTTGGGGTGCCTGTGTCTTGCTGATTTTTAGTTTTCCCAATTTATACGCCCATGAGTGGAAGGGCCCTATGCTCTCCAAGCTGTGTTTTTTAGATGTTTCAGAACACACCGTACACTTCTCCAGAGTGGCTGTTGGCAATTTACATCCCACCCATCAGCGTAGCAAGGCTCCCATTTCTCCATGGCCGGTCCTGTACTTCTGGTTTGGACACTTTTTTCCGCATGGCCCTTTTGTCCGCTGGGAAGCGAGACTTCTTTGGAGCGCTGATTTGCCTTTCCAGGTTGCTTGGTTGGCCAAAAAGGGCGTATGCGTTTTTTCCTGAATATATTCAGGAAAAAACGCATACGCCCTTTTTGGCCAAGGGCATCATTGTCCACGTTTTGCCGCTTTTCATGTGCTTTCAAGGCGATTCGAATCTACCTCCTGAAATCTGTTTCCTGCAATTCTGCCTTGCTTTCAAAGCCTCTTCGTTGCCTTCCCTTAATATATTTGTGGACGAGAGGTATCATTTAAAACTCTGCAGGTTTGTGAATTGCAGTGCCCCTGAGCTCCATTTTTCAACTCGCTTTTTTGGGAGCTGGCCGCAAAAGCGCAGGATTGCTTCAGGCCCTCTTCTGGTTCTGGGGGGCAGGCTGAGCTTGTGCTTAATTCTTCTTCCTGATGGGAAAATAGAGTGACCTGTGCCTGTCCCAACACCTAGAGCTAGTCTCTCATTGGTTCCCCCTCTTCCCGTTCATCCTCAGGACAAATTGCAACCTGTACGGAACAGGAGGTTAAAGGTGCTGATTCTCCAAGGAGGGAGATGGCTAGTAAATCGGCTGGAATGGCGAACCCGAGCAAAGGAGATGAGAAATGAGGTGCGTTTTAGAAACCTTTCCCGATCACACGGTGTACCATCTTCTGGGTTTCTCATGCCTGTTTTCGACGTAGGAAGATGCCCTTGAACCTGGAGATTTGGGACCCATGGGATGGGTACCATGCAGTATTACTTGAAAGGGTCTTCTTTGGCTCACCCAACCTCACCGAACCTCTCAGCCCCAAGAGTGTCCACCCTTATGTCTCAATCAGCTGTGGGTCTAGATATGGTCAATCCAGGTTGCATCACAGCCCCTGAACGAATTTTGTAAGAATTTCTCTCTCTTTCACTGTCTTTGTTTCACGGGTTTAGAAAAGTAATTTATTTTTATAATGGGGTTTAGCTGCTTTTCACGGCTGTGTTTATGCCGCTTTACACCCCCTTGACTCACTTACAGAGAGATATCAATACATAGGTTTGAAGATTCTTACTAGTCAGATATATTCTTGTGCGGTGAATAGGGGGTGTTGAGTCCAGTTCACTGAAAAAGGAATAGGTCTTGTCTCTTACATATTGGGTTTATGGAACGGTATCTGAGCTAATTTGAAACCCTTGTTTTATGCATCACCCCACCTCACCTTTCCCGTTCAGCAGCCATAGTGTGTTTTCTAAACGTGTGACTCTGTTCTGTTTTGTAATTCAGTTCAAGTGTAGCGGTTTTTACATTCCCTCTAGAAGTGATATCTTATGTTAAGTGTCTTTTTCTGTGTGACTTATTTCACTTAGAATCGTCGTACCTAAATCCACTCATCGTGCTGCTACTAGCCTTATGACGTTGATTTCATGGCTGAGTGATATTCCATTGTACATGAGGACCCCAACTTCTTTATCCATTTTTCTCTTTCCTAGGATATTTAAGGTGTAATGAAGTGGGGGTTCTTGTCAACAGAGCAGCCCTAAACTTTGGGGTGCCTGTGTCTTGCTGATTTTTAGTTTTCCCAATTTATACGCCCATGAGTGGAAGTGCCCTATGCTCTCCAAGCTGTGTTTTTTAGATGTTTCAGAACACACCGTACACTTCTCCAGAGTGGCTGTTAGCAATTTACATCCCACCCATCAGCGTAGCAAGGCTCCCATTTCTCCATGGCCGGTCCTGTACTTCTGGTTTGGACACTTTTTTCCGCATGGCCCTTTTGTCCGCTGGGAAGCGAGACTTCTTTGGAGCGCTGATTTGCCTTTCAAGGTTGCTTGGTTGGCCAAAAAGGGCGTATGCGTTTTTTCCTGAATATATTCAGGAAAAAACGCATACGCCCTTTTTGGCCAAGGGCATCATTGTCCACGTTTTGCCGCTTTTCATGTGCTTTCAAGGCGATTCGAATCTACCTCCTGAAATCTGTTTCCTGCAATTCTGACTTGCTTTCACAGCCTCTTCGTTGCCTTCCCTTAATATATTTGTGGACGAGAGGTATCATTTAAAACTCTGCAGGTTTGTGAATTGCAGTGCCCCTGAGCTCCATTTTTCAACTCGCTTTTTTGGGAGCTGGCCGCAAAAGCGCAGGATTGCTTCAGGCCCTCTTCTGGTTCTGGGGGGCAGGCTGAGCTTGTGCTTAATTCTTCTTCCTGATGGGAAAATAGAGTGACCTGTGCCTGTCCCAACACCTAGAGCTAGTCTCTCATTGGTTCCCCCTCTTCCCGTTCATCCTCAGGACAAATTGCAACCTGTACGGAACAGGAGGTTAAAGGTGCTGATTCTCCAAGGAGGGAGATGGCTAGTAAATCGGCTGGAATGGCGAACCCGAGCAAAGGAGATGAGAAATGAGGTGCGTTTTAGAAACCTTTCCCGATCACACGGTGTACCATCTTCTGGGTTTCTCATGCCTGTTTTCGACGTAGGAAGATGCCCTTGAACCTGGAGATTTGGGACCCATGGGATGGGTACCATGCAGTATTACTTGAAAGGGTCTTCTTTGGCTCACCCAACCTCACCGAACCTCTCAGCCCCAAGAGTGTCCACCCTTATGTCTCAATCAGCTGTGGGTCTAGATATGGTCAATCCAGGTTGCATCACAGCCCCTGAACGAATTTTGTAAGAATTTCTCTCTCTTTCACTGTCTTTGTTTCACGGGTTTAGAAAAGTAATTTATTTTTATAATGGGGTTTAGCTGCTTTTCACGGCTGTGTTTATGCCGCTTTACACCCCCTTGACTCACTTACAGAGAGATATCAATACATAGGTTTGAAGATTCTTACTAGTCAGATATATTCTTGTGCGGTGAATAGGGGGTGTTGAGTCCAGTTCACTGAAAAAGGAATAGGTCTTGTCTCTTACATATTGGGTTTATGGAACGGTATCTGAGCTAATTTGAAACCCTTGTTTTATGCATCACCCCACCTCACCTTTCCCGTTCAGCAGCCATAGTGTGTTTTCTAAACGTGTGACTCTGTTCTGTTTTGTAATTCAGTTCAAGTGTAGCGGTTTTTACATTCCCTCTAGAAGTGATATCTTATGTTAAGTGTCTTTTTCTGTGTGACTTATTTCACTTAGAATCGTCGTACCTAAATCCACTCATCGTGCTGCTACTAGCCTTATGACGTTGATTTCATGGCTGAGTGATATTCCATTGTACATGAGGACCCCAACTTCTTTATCCATTTTTCTCTTTCCTAGGATATTTAAGGTGTAATGAAGTGGGGGTTCTTGTCAACAGAGCAGCCCTAAACTTTGGGGTGCCTGTGTCTTGCTGATTTTTAGTTTTCCCAATTTATACGCCCATGAGTGGAAGGGCCCTATGCTCTCCAAGTTGTGTTTTTTAGATGTTTCAGAACACACCGTACACTTCTCCAGAGTGGCTGTTGGCAATTTACATCCCACCCATCAGCGTAGCAAGGCTCCCATTTCTCCATGGCCGGTCCTGTACTTCGGGTTTGGACACTTTTTTCCGCATGGCCCTTTTGTCCGCTGGGAAGCGAGACTTCTTTGGAGCGCTGATTTGCCTTTCCAGGTTGCTTGGTTGGCCAAAAAGGGCGTATGCGTTTTTTCCTGAATATATTCAGGAAAAAACGCATACGCCCTTTTTGGCCAAGGGCATCATTGTCCACGTTTTGCCGCTTTTCATGTGCTTTCAAGGCGATTCGAATCTACCTCCTGAAATCTGTTTCCTGCAATTCTGCCTTGCTTTCAAAGCCTCTTCGTTGCCTTCCCTTAATATATTTGTGGACGAGAGGTATCATTTAAAACTCTGCAGGTTTGTGAATTGCAGTGCCCCTGAGCTCCATTTTTCAACTCGCTTTTTTGGGAGCTGGCCGCAAAAGCGCAGGATTGCTTCAGGCCCTCTTCTGGTTCTGGGGGGCAGGCTGAGCTTGTGCTTAATTCTTCTTCCTGATGGGAAAATAGAGTGACCTGTGCCTGTCCCAACACCTAGAGCTAGTCTCTCATTGGTTCCCCCTCTTCCCGTTCATCCTCAGGACAAATTGCAACCTGTACGGAACAGGAGGTTAAATGTGCTGATTCTCCAAGGAGGGAGATGGCTAGTAAATCGGGTGGAATGGCGAACCCGAGCAAAGGAGATGAGAAATGAGGTGCGTTTTAGAAACCTTTCCCGATCGCACGGTGTACCATCTTCTGGGTTTCTCATGCCTGTTTTCGATGTAGGAAGATGCCCTTGAACCTGGAGATTTGGGACCCATGGGATGGGTACCATGCAGTATTACTTGAAAGGGTCTTCTTTGGCTCACCCAACCTCACCGAACCTCTCAGCCCCAAGAGTGTCCACCCTTATGTCTCAATCAGCTGTGGGTCTAGATATGGTCAATCCAGGTTGCATCACAGCCCCTGAACGAATTTTGTAAGAATTTCTCTCTCTTTCACTGTCTTTGTTTCACGGGTTTAGAAAAGTAATTTATTTTTATAATGGGGTTTAGCTGCTTTTCACGGCTGTGTTTATGCCGCTTTACACCCCCTTGACTCACTTACAGAGAGATATCAATACATAGGTTTGAAGATTCTTACTAGTCAGATATATTCTTGTGCGGTGAATAGGGGGTGTTGAGTCCAGTTCACTGAAAAAGGAATAGGTCTTGTCTCTTACATATTGGGTTTATGGAACGGTATCTGAGCTAATTTGAAACCCTTGTTTTATGCATCACCCCACCTCACCTTTCCCGTTCAGCAGCCATAGTGTGTTTTCTAAACGTGTGACTCTGTTCTGTTTTGTAATTCAGTTCAAGTGTAGCGGTTTTTACATTCCCTCTAGAAGTGATATCTTATGTTAAGTGTCTTTTTCTGTGTGACTTATTTCACTTAGAATCGTCGTACCTAAATCCACTCATCGTGCTGCTACTAGCCTTATGACGTTGATTTCATGGCTGAGTGATATTCCATTGTACATGAGGACCCCAACTTCTTTATCCATTTTTCTCTTTCCTAGGATATTTAAGGTGTAATGAAGTGGGGGTTCTTGTCAACAGAGCAGCCCTAAACTTTGGGGTGCCTGTGTCTTGCTGATTTTTAGTTTTCCCAATTTATACGCCCATGAGTGGAAGGGCCCTATGCTCTCCAAGTTGTGTTTTTTAGATGTTTCAGAACACACCGTACACTTCTCCAGAGTGGCTGTTGGCAATTTACATCCCACCCATCAGCGTAGCAAGGCTCCCATTTCTCCATGGCCGGTCCTGTACTTCGGGTTTGGACACTTTTTTCCGCATGGCCCTTTTGTCCGCTGGGAAGCGAGACTTCTTTGGAGCGCTGATTTGCCTTTCCAGGTTGCTTGGTTGGCCAAAAAGGGCGTATGCGTTTTTTCCTGAATATATTCAGGAAAAAACGCATACGCCCTTTTTGGCCAAGGGCATCATTGTCCACGTTTTGCCGCTTTTCATGTGCTTTCAAGGCGATTCGAATCTACCTCCTGAAATCTGTTTCCTGCAATTCTGCCTTGCTTTCAAAGCCTCTTCGTTGCCTTCCCTTAATATATTTGTGGACGAGAGGTATCATTTAAAACTCTGCAGGTTTGTGAATTGCAGTGCCCCTGAGCTCCATTTTTCAACTCGCTTTTTTGGGAGCTGGCCGCAAAAGCGCAGGATTGCTTCAGGCCCTCTTCTGGTTCTGGGGGGCAGGCTGAGCTTGTGCTTAATTCTTCTTCCTGATGGGAAAATAGAGTGACCTGTGCCTGTCCCAACACCTAGAGCTAGTCTCTCATTGGTTCCCCCTCTTCCCGTTCATCCTCAGGACAAATTGCAACCTGTACGGAACAGGAGGTTAAATGTGCTGATTCTCCAAGGAGGGAGATGGCTAGTAAATCGGGTGGAATGGCGAACCCGAGCAAAGGAGATGAGAAATGAGGTGCGTTTTAGAAACCTTTCCCGATCGCACGGTGTACCATCTTCTGGGTTTCTCATGCCTGTTTTCGATGTAGGAAGATGCCCTTGAACCTGGAGATTTGGGACCCATGGGATGGGTACCATGCAGTATTACTTGAAAGGGTCTTCTTTGGCTCACCCAACCTCACCGAACCTCTCAGCCCCAAGAGTGTCCACCCTTATGTCTCAATCAGCTGTGGGTCTAGATATGGTCAATCCAGGTTGCATCACAGCCCCTGAACGAATTTTGTAAGAATTTCTCTCTCTTTCACTGTCTTTGTTTCACGGGTTTAGAAAAGTAATTTATTTTTATAATGGGGTTTAGCTGCTTTTCACGGCTGTGTTTATGCCGCTTTACACCCCCTTGACTCACTTACAGAGAGATATCAATACATAGGTTTGAAGATTCTTACTAGTCAGATATATTCTTGTGCGGTGAATAGGGGGTGTTGAGTCCAGTTCACTGAAAAAGGAATAGGTCTTGTCTCTTACATATTGGGTTTATGGAACGGTATCTGAGCTAATTTGAAACCCTTGTTTTATGCATCACCCCACCTCACCTTTCCCGTTCAGCAGCCATAGTGTGTTTTCTAAACGTGTGACTCTGTTCTGTTTTGTAATTCAGTTCAAGTGTAGCGGTTTTTACATTCCCTCTAGAAGTGATATCTTATGTTAAGTGTCTTTTTCTGTGTGACTTATTTCACTTAGAATCGTCGTACCTAAATCCACTCATCGTGCTGCTACTAGCCTTATGACGTTGATTTCATGGCTGAGTGATATTCCATTGTACATGAGGACCCCAACTTCTTTATCCATTTTTCTCTTTCCTAGGATATTTAAGGTGTAATGAAGTGGGGGTTCTTGTCAACAGAGCAGCCCTAAACTTTGGGGTGCCTGTGTCTTGCTGATTTTTAGTTTTCCCAATTTATACGCCCATGAGTGGAAGGGCCCTATGCTCTCCAAGCTGTGTTTTTTAGATGTTTCAGAACACACCGTACACTTCTCCAGAGTGGCTGTTGGCAATTTACATCCCACCCATCAGCGTAGCAAGGCTCCCATTTCTCCATGGCCGGTCCTGTACTTCTGGTTTGGACACTTTTTTCCGCATGGCCCTTTTGTCCGCTGGGAAGCGAGACTTCTTTGGAGCGCTGATTTGCCTTTCCAGGTTGCTTGGTTGGCCAAAAAGGGCGTATGCGTTTTTTCCTGAATATATTCAGGAAAAAACGCATACGCCCTTTTTGGCCAAGGGCATCATTGTCCACGTTTTGCCGCTTTTCATGTGCTTTCAAGGCGATTCGAATCTACCTCGTGAAATCTGTTTCCTGCAATTCTGCCTTGCTTTCAAAGCCTCTTCGTTGCCTTCCCTTAATATATTTGTGGACGAGAGGTATCATTTAAAACTCTGCAGGTTTGTGAATTGCAGTGCCCCTGAGCTCCATTTTTCAACTCGCTTTTTTGGGAGCTGGCCGCAAAAGCGCAGGATTGCTTCAGGCCCTCTTCTGGTTCTGGGGGGCAGGCTGAGCTTGTGCTTAATTCTTCTTCCTGATGGGAAAATAGAGTGACCTGTGCCTGTCCCAACACCTAGAGCTAGTCTCTCATTGGTTCCCCCTCTTCCCGTTCATCCTCAGGACAAATTGCAACCTGTACGGAACAGGAGGTTAAAGGTGCTGATTCTCCAAGGAGGGAGATGGCTAGTAAATCGGCTGGAATGGCGAACCCGAGCAAAGGAGATGAGAAATGAGGTGCGTTTTAGAAACCTTTCCCGATCACACGGTGTACCATCTTCTGGGTTTCTCATGCCTGTTTTCGACGTAGGAAGATGCCCTTGAACCTGGAGATTTGGAACGCATGGGATGGGTACCATGCAGTATTACTTGAAAGGGTCTGCGTTGGCTCACCCAACCTCACCGAACCTATCAGCCCCAAGAGTGTCCACCCTTATGTCTCAATCAGCTGTGGGTCTAGGTATGGTCAATCCAGGTTGCATCACAGCCCCTGAATGAATTTTGTAAGAATTTCTCTCTCTTTCACTGTCTTTGTTTCACGGGTTTTGAAAAGTAATTTATTTTTATAATGGGGTTTAGCTGCTTTTCACGGCTGTGTTTATGCCGCTTTACACCCCCTTGACTCACTTACAGAGAGATATCAATACATAGGTTTGAAGATTCTTACTAGTCAGATATATTCTTGTGCGGTGAATAGGGGGTGTTGAGTCCAGTTCACTGAAAAAGGAATAGGTCTTGTCTCTTACATATTGGGTTTATGGAACGGTATCGGAGCTAATTTGAAACCCTTGTTTTATGCATCACCACACCTCACCTTTCCCGTTCAGCAGCCATAGTGTGTTTTCTAAACGTGTGACTCTGTTCTGTTTTGCAATTCAGTTCAAGTGTAGCGGTTTTTACATTCCCTCTCTAAGTGATATCTTATGATAAGTGTCTTTTTCTGTGTGACTTATTTCACTTAGAATCGTCGTACCTAAATCCACTCATCGTGCTGCTACTAGCCTTATGACGTTGATTTCATGGCTGAGTGATATTCCATTGTACATGAGGACCCCAACTTCTTTATCCATTTTTCTCTTTCCTAGGATATTTAAGGTGTAATGAAGTGGGGGTTCTTGTCAACAGAGCAGCCCTAAACTTTGGGGTGCCTGTGTCTTGCTGATTTTTAGTTTTCCCAATTTATACGCCCATGAGTGGAAGGGCCCTATGCTCTCCAAGCTGTGTTTTTTAGATGTTTCAGAACACACCGTACACTTCTCCAGAGTGGCTGTTGGCAATTTACATCCCACCCATCAGCGTAGCAAGGCTCCCATTTCTCCATGGCCGGTCCTGTACTTCTGGTTTGGACACTTTTTTCCGCATGGCCCTTTTGTCCGCTGGGAAGCGAGACTTCTTTGGAGCGCTGATTTGCCTTTCCAGGTTGCTTGGTTGGCCAAAAAGGGCGTATGCGTTTTTTCCTGAATATATTCAGGAAAAAACGCATACGCCCTTTTTGGCCAAGGGCATCATTGTCCACGTTTTGCCGCTTTTCATGTGCTTTCAAGGCGATTCGAATCTACCTCCTGAAATCTGTTTCCTGCAATTCTGCCTTGCTTTCAAAGCCTCTTCGTTGCCTTCCCTTAATATATTTGTGGACGAGAGGTATCATTTAAAACTCTGCAGGTTTGTGAATTGCAGTGCCCCTGAGCTCCATTTTTCAACTCGCTTTTTTGGGAGCTGGCCGCAAAAGCGCAGGATTGCTTCAGGCCCTCTTCTGGTTCTGGGGGGCAGGCTGAGCTTGTGCTTAATTCTTCTTCCTGATGGGAAAATAGAGTGACCTGTGCCTGTCCCAACACCTAGAGCTAGTCTCTCATTGGTTCCCCCTCTTCCCGTTCATCCTCAGGACAAATTGCAACCTGTACGGAACAGGAGGTTAAAGGTGCTGATTCTCCAAGGAGGGAGATGGCTAGTAAATCGGCTGGAATGGCGAACCCGAGCAAAGGAGATGAGAAATGAGGTGCGTTTTAGAAACCTTTCCCGATCACACGGTGTACCATCTTCTGGGATTCTCATGCCTGTTTTCGACGTAGGAAGATGCCCTTGAACCTGGAGATTTGGGACGCATGGGATGGGTACCATGCAGTATTACTTGAAAGGGTCTGTGTTGGCTCACCCAACCTCACCGAACCTGTCAGCCCCAAGAGTGTCCTCCCTTATGTCTCAATCAGCTGTGGGTCTAGGTATGGTCAATCCAGGTTGCATCACAGCCCCTGAATGAATTTTGTAAGAATTTCTCTCTCTTTCACTGTCTTTGTTTCACGGGTTTTGAAAAGTAATTTATTTTTATAATGGGGTTTAGCTGCTTTTCACGGCTGTGTTTATGCCGCTTTACACCCCCTTGACTCACTTACAGAGAGATATCAATACATAGGTTTGAAGATTCTTACTAGTCAGATATATTCTTGTGCGGTGAATAGGGGGTGTTGAGTCCAGTTCACTGAAAAAGGAATAGGTCTTGTCTCTTACATATTGGGTTTATGGAACGGTATCGGAGCTAATTTGAAACCCTTGTTTTATGCATCACCACACCTCACCTTTCCCGTTCAGCAGCCATAGTGTGTTTTCTAAACGTGTGACTCTGTTCTGTTTTGCAATTCAGTTCAAGTGTAGCGGTTTTTACATTCCCTCTAGAAGTGATATCTTATGATAAGTGTCTTTTTCTGTGTGACTTATTTCACTTAGAATCGTCGTACCTAAATCCACTCATCGTGCTGCTACTAGCCTTATGACGTTGATTTCATGGCTGAGTGATATTCCATTGTACATGAGGACCCCAACTTCTTTATCCATTTTTCTCTTTCCTAGGATATTTAAGGTGTAATGAAGTGGGGGTTCTTGTCAACAGAGCAGCCCTAAACTTTGGGGTGCCTGTGTCTTGCTGATTTTTAGTTTTCCCAATTTATACGCCCATGAGTGGAAGGGCCCTATGCTCTCCAAGCTGTGTTTTTTAGATGTTTCAGAACACACCGTACACTTCTCCAGAGTGGCTGTTGGCAATTTACATCCCACCCATCAGCGTAGCAAGGCTCCCATTTCTCCATGGCCGGTCCTGTACTTCTGGTTTGGACACTTTTTTCCGCATGGCCCTTTTGTCCGCTGGGAAGCGAGACTTCTTTGGAGCGCTGATTTGCCTTTCCAGGTTGCTTGGTTGGCCAAAAAGGGCGTATGCGTTTTTTCCTGAATATATTCAGGAAAAAACGCATACGCCCTTTTTGGCCAAGGGCATCATTGTCCACGTTTTGCCGCTTTTCATGTGCTTTCAAGGCGATTCGAATCTACCTCCTGAAATCTGTTTCCTGCAATTCTGCCTTGCTTTCAAAGCCTCTTCGTTGCCTTCCCTTAATATATTTGTGGACGAGAGGTATCATTTAAAACTCTGCAGGTTTGTGAATTGCAGTGCCCCTGAGCTCCATTTTTCAACTCGCTTTTTTGGGAGCTGGCCGCAAAAGCGCAGGATTGCTTCAGGCCCTCTTCTGGTTCTGGGGGGCAGGCTGAGCTTGTGCTTAATTCTTCTTCCTGATGGGAAAATAGAGTGACCTGTGCCTGTCCCAACACCTAGAGCTAGTCTCTCATTGGTTCCCCCTCTTCCCGTTCATCCTCAGGACAAATTGCAACCTGTACGGAACAGGAGGTTAAAGGTGCTGATTCTCCAAGGAGGGAGATGGCTAGTAAATCGGCTGGAATGGCGAACCCGAGCAAAGGAGATGAGAAATGAGGTGCGTTTTAGAAACCTTTCCCGATCACACGGTGTACCATCTTCTGGGATTCTCATGCCTGTTTTCGACGTAGGAAGATGCCCTTGAACCTGGAGATTTGGGACGCATGGGATGGGTACCATGCAGTATTACTTGAAAGGGTCTGTGTTGGCTCACCCAACCTCACCGAACCTGTCAGCCCCAAGAGTGTCCTCCCTTATGTCTCAATCAGCTGTGGGTCTAGGTATGGTCAATCCAGGTTGCATCACAGCCCCTGAATGAATTTTGTAAGAATTTCTCTCTCTTTCACTGTCTTTGTTTCACGGGTTTTGAAAAGTAATTTATTTTTATAATGGGGTTTAGCTGCTTTTCACGGCTGTGTTTATGCCGCTTTACACCCCATTGACTCACTTACAGAGAGATATCAATACATAGGTTTGAAGATTCTTACTAGTCAGATATATTCTTGTGCGGTGAATAGGGGGTGTTGAGTCCAGTTCACTGAAAAAGGAATAGGTCTTGTCTCTTACATATTGGGTTTATGGAACGGTATCGGAGCTAATTTGAAACCCTTGTTTTATGCATCACCACACCTCACCTTTCCCGTTCAGCAGCCATAGTGTGTTTTCTAAACGTGTGACTCTGTTCTGTTTTGCAATTCAGTTCAAGTGTAGCGGTTTTTACATTCCCTCTAGAAGTGATATCTTATGATAAGTGTCTTTTTCTGTGTGACTTATTTCACTTAGAATCGTCGTACCTAAATCCACTCATCGTGCTGCTACTAGCCTTATGACGTTGATTTCATGGCTGAGTGATATTCCATTGTACATGAGGACCCCAACTTCTTTATCCATTTTTCTCTTTCCTAGGATATTTAAGGTGTAATGAAGTGGGGGTTCTTGTCAACAGAGTAGCCCTAAACTTTGGGGTGCCTGTGTCTTGCTGATTTTTAGTTTTCCCAATTTATACGCCCATGAGTGGAAGGGCCCTATGCTCTCCAAGCTGTGCTTTTAGATGTTTCAGAACACACCGTACACTTCTCCAGAGTGGCTGTTGGCAATTTACATCCCACCCATCAGCGTAGCAAGGCTCCCATTTCTCCATGGCCGGTCCTGTACTTCTGGTTTGGACACTTTTTTCCGCATGGCCCTTTTGTCCGCTGGGAAGCGAGACTTCTTTGGAGCGCTGATTTGCCTTTCCAGGTTGCTTGGTTGGCCAAAAAGGGCGTATGCGTTTTTTCCTGAATATATTCAGGAAAAAACGCATACGCCCTTTTTGGCCAAGGGCATCATTGTCCACGTTTTGCCGCTTTTCATGTGCTTTCAAGGCGATTCGAATCTACCTCCTGAAATCTGTTTCCTGCAATTCTGCCTTGCTTTCAAAGCCTCTTCGTTGCCTTCCCTTAATATATTTGTGGACGAGAGGTATCATTTAAAACTCTGCAGGTTTGTGAATTGCAGTGCCCCTGAGCTCCATTTTTCAACTCGCTTTTTTGGGAGCTGGCCGCAAAAGCGCAGGATTGCTTCAGGCCCTCTTCTGGTTCTGGGGGGCAGGCTGAGCTTGTGCTTAATTCTTCTTCCTGATGGGAAAATAGAGTGACCTGTGCCTGTCCCAACACCTAGAGCTAGTCTCTCATTGGTTCCCCCTCTTCCCGTTCATCCTCAGGACAAATTGCAACCTGTACGGAACAGGAGGTTAAAGGTGCTGATTCTCCAAGGAGGGAGATGGCTAGTAAATCGGCTGGAATGGCGAACCCGAGCAAAGGAGATGAGAAATGAGGTGCGTTTTAGAAACCTTTCCCGATCACACGGTGTACCATCTTCTGGGTTTCTCATGCCTGATTTCGACGTAGGAAGATGCCCTTGAACCTAGAGATTTGGGACGCATGGGATGGGTACCATGCAGTATTACTTGAAAGGGTCTGCGTTGGCTCACCCAACCTCACCGAACCTATCAGCCCCAAGAGTGTCCACCCTTATGTCTCAATCAGCTGTGGGTCTAGGTATGGTCAATCCAGGTTGCATCACAGCCCCTGAATGAATTTTGTAAGAATTTCTCTCTCTTTCACTGTCTTTGTTTCACGGGTTTTGAAAAGTAATTTATTTTTATAATGGGGTTTAGCTGCTTTTCACGGCTGTGTTTATGCCGCTTTACACCCCCTTTACTCACTTACAGAGAGATATCAATACATAGGTTTGAAGATTCTTACTAGTCAGATATATTCTTGTGCGGTGAATAGGGGGTGTTGAGTCCAGTTCACTGAAAAAGGAATAGGTCTTGTCTCTTACATATTGGGTTTATGGAACGGTATCGGAGCTAATTTGAAACCCTTGTTTTATGCATCACCCCACCTCACCTTTCCCGTTCAGCAGCCATAGTGTGTTTTCTAAACGTGTGACTCTGTTCTGTTTTGTAATTCAGTTCAAGTGTAGCGGTTTTTACATTCCCTCTAGAAGTGATATCTTATGATAAGTGTCTTTTTCTGTGTGACTTATTTCACTTAGAATCGTCGTACCTAAAACCACTCATCGTGCTGCTACTAGCCTTATGACATTGATTTCATGGTTGAGTGATATTCCATTGTACATGAGGACCACAACTTCTTTATCCATTTTTCTCTTTCCTAGGATATTTAAGGTGTAATGAAGTGGGGGTTCTTGTCAACAGAGCAGCCCTAAACTTTGGGCTGCCTGTGTCTTGCTGATTTTTAGTTTTCCCAATTTATACGCCCATGAGTGGAAGTGCCCTATGCTCTCCAAGCTGTGTTTTTTAGATGTTTCAGAACACACCGTACACTTCTCCAGAGTGGCTGTTGGCAATTTACATCCCACCCATCAGCGTAGCAAGGCTCCCATTTCTCCATGGCCGGTCCTGCACTTCTGGTTTGGACACTTTTTTCGGCATGGCCCTTTTGCCCGCTGGGAAGCGAGACTTCTTTGGAGCGCTGATTTGCCTTTCCAGGTTTCTTGGTTGGCCAAAAAGGGCGTATGCGTTTTTTCCTGAATATATTCAGGAAAAAACGCATACGCCCTTTTTGGCCAAGGGCATCATTGTCCACGTTTTGCCGCTTTTCATGTGCTTTCAAGGCGATTCGAATCTACCTCCTGAAATCTGTTTCCTGCAATTGTGCCTTGCTTTCAAAGCCTCTTCGTTGCCTTCCCTTAATATATTTGTGGACGAGAGGTATCATTTAAAACTCTGCAGGTTTGTGAATTGCAGTGCCCCTGAGCTCCATTTTTCAACTCGCTTTTTTGGGAGCTGGCCGCAAAAGCGCAGGATTGCTTCAGGCCCTCTTCCGGTTCTGGGGGGCAGGCTGAGCTTGTGCTTAATTCTTCTTCCTGATGGGAAAATAGAGTGACCTGTGCCTGTCCCAACACCTAGAGCTAGTCTCTCATTGGTTCCCCCTCTTCCCGTTCATCCTCAGGACAAATTGCAACCTGTACGGAACAGGAGGTTAAAGGTGCTGATTCTCCAAGGAGGGAGATGGCTAGTAAATCGGCTGGAATGGCGAACCCGAGCAAAGGAGATGAGAAATGAGGTGCGTTTTAGAAACCTTTCCCGATCACACGGTGTACCATCTTCTGGGTTTCTCATGCCTGTTTTCGACGTAGGAAGATGCCCTTGAACCTGGAGATTGGGACCCATGGGATGGGTACCATGCAGTATTACTTGAAAGGGTCTGCGTTGGCTCACCCAACCTCACCGAACCTCTCAGCCCCAAGAGTGTCCACCCTTATGTCTCAATCAGCTGTGGGTCTAGATATGGTCAATCCAGGTTGCATCACAGCCCCTGAACGAATTTTGTAAGAATTTCTCTCTCTTTCACTGTCTTTGTTTCACAGGTTTTGAAAAGTAATTTATTTTTATAATGGGGTTTAGCTGCTTTTCACGGCTGTGTTTATGCCGCTTTACACCCCCTTGACTCACTTACAGAGAGATATCAATACATAGGTTTGAAGATTCTTACTAGTCAGATATATTCTTGTGCGGTGAATAGGGGGTGTTGAGTCCAGTTCACTGAAAAAGGAATAGGTCTTGTCTCTTACATATTGGGTTTATGGAACGGTATCTGAGCTAATTTGAAACCCTTGTTTTATGCATCACCCCACCTCACCTTTCCCGTTCAGCAGCCATAGTGTGTTTCCTAAACGTGTGACTCTGTTCTGTTTTGTAATTAACTTCAAGTGTAGCGGTTCTTACATTCCCTCTTGAAGTGATATCTTATGATAAGTGTCTTTTTCTGTGTGACTTATTTCACTTAGAATCGTCATACCTAAATCCACTCATCATGCTGCTACTAGCCTTATGACGTTGATTTCATGGCTGAGTGATATTCCATTGTACATGAGGACCCCAACTTCTTTATCCATTTTTCTCTTTCCTAGGATATTTAAGGTGTAATGAAGTGGGGGTTCTTGTCAACAGAGCAGCCCTAAACTTTGGGGTGCCTGTGTCTTGCTGATTTTTAGTTTTCCCAATTTATACGCCCATGAGTGGAAGGGCCCTATGCTCTCCAAGTTGTGTTTTTTAGATGTTTCAGAACACACCGTACACTTCTCCAGAGTGGCTGTTGGCAATTTACATCCCACCCATCAGCGTAGCAAGGCTCCCATTTCTCCATGGCCGGTCCTGTACTTCGGGTTTGGACACTTTTTTCCGCATGGCCCTTTTGTCCGCTGGGAAGCGAGACTTCTTTGGAGCGCTGATTTGCCTTTCCAGGTTGCTTGGTTGGCCAAAAAGGGCGTATGCGTTTTTTCCTGAATATATTCAGGAAAAAACGCATACGCCCTTTTTGGCCAAGGGCATCATTGTCCACGTTTTGCCGCTTTTCATGTGCTTTCAAGGCGATTCGAATCTACCTCCTGAAATCTGTTTCCTGCAATTCTGCCTTGCTTTCAAAGCCTCTTCGTTGCCTTCCCTTAATATATTTGTGGACGAGAGGTATCATTTAAAACTCTGCAGGTTTGTGAATTGCAGTGCCCCTGAGCTCCATTTTTCAACTCGCTTTTTTGGGAGCTGGCCGCAAAAGCGCAGGATTGCTTCAGGCCCTCTTCTGGTTCTGGGGGGCAGGCTGAGCTTGTGCTTAATTCTTCTTCCTGATGGGAAAATAGAGTGACCTGTGCCTGTCCCAACACCTAGAGCTAGTCTCTCATTGGTTCCCCCTCTTCCCGTTCATCCTCAGGACAAATTGCAACCTGTACGGAACAGGAGGTTAAATGTGCTGATTCTCCAAGGAGGGAGATGGCTAGTAAATCGGGTGGAATGGCGAACCCGAGCAAAGGAGATGAGAAATGAGGTGCGTTTTAGAAACCTTTCCCGATCGCACGGTGTACCATCTTCTGGGTTTCTCATGCCTGTTTTCGATGTAGGAAGATGCCCTTGAACCTGGAGATTTGGGACCCATGGGATGGGTACCATGCAGTATTACTTGAAAGGGTCTTCTTTGGCTCACCCAACCTCACCGAACCTCTCAGCCCCAAGAGTGTCCACCCTTATGTCTCAATCAGCTGTGGGTCTAGATATGGTCAATCCAGGTTGCATCACAGCCCCTGAACGAATTTTGTAAGAATTTCTCTCTCTTTCACTGTCTTTGTTTCACGGGTTTAGAAAAGTAATTTATTTTTATAATGGGGTTTAGCTGCTTTTCACGGCTGTGTTTATGCCGCTTTACACCCCCTTGACTCACTTACAGAGAGATATCAATACATAGGTTTGAAGATTCTTACTAGTCAGATATATTCTTGTGCGGTGAATAGGGGGTGTTGAGTCCAGTTCACTGAAAAAGGAATAGGTCTTGTCTCTTACATATTGGGTTTATGGAACGGTATCTGAGCTAATTTGAAACCCTTGTTTTATGCATCACCCCACCTCACCTTTCCCGTTCAGCAGCCATAGTGTGTTTTCTAAACGTGTGACTCTGTTCTGTTTTGTAATTCAGTTCAAGTGTAGCGGTTTTTACATTCCCTCTAGAAGTGATATCTTATGTTAAGTGTCTTTTTCTGTGTGACTTATTTCACTTAGAATCGTCGTACCTAAATCCACTCATCGTGCTGCTACTAGCCTTATGACGTTGATTTCATGGCTGAGTGATATTCCATTGTACATGAGGACCCCAACTTCTTTATCCATTTTTCTCTTTCCTAGGATATTTAAGGTGTAATGAAGTGGGGGTTCTTGTCAACAGAGCAGCCCTAAACTTTGGGGTGCCTGTGTCTTGCTGATTTTTAGTTTTCCCAATTTATACGCCCATGAGTGGAAGGGCCCTATGCTCTCCAAGCTGTGTTTTTTAGATGTTTCAGAACACACCGTACACTTCTCCAGAGTGGCTGTTGGCAATTTACATCCCACCCATCAGCGTAGCAAGGCTCCCATTTCTCCATGGCCGGTCCTGTACTTCTGGTTTGGACACTTTTTTCCGCATGGCCCTTTTGTCCGCTGGGAAGCGAGACTTCTTTGGAGCGCTGATTTGCCTTTCCAGGTTGCTTGGTTGGCCAAAAAGGGCGTATGCGTTTTTTCCTGAATATATTCAGGAAAAAACGCATACGCCCTTTTTGGCCAAGGGCATCATTGTCCACGTTTTGCCGCTTTTCATGTGCTTTCAAGGCGATTCGAATCTACCTCGTGAAATCTGTTTCCTGCAATTCTGCCTTGCTTTCAAAGCCTCTTCGTTGCCTTCCCTTAATATATTTGTGGACGAGAGGTATCATTTAAAACTCTGCAGGTTTGTGAATTGCAGTGCCCCTGAGCTCCATTTTTCAACTCGCTTTTTTGGGAGCTGGCCGCAAAAGCGCAGGATTGCTTCAGGCCCTCTTCTGGTTCTGGGGGGCAGGCTGAGCTTGTGCTTAATTCTTCTTCCTGATGGGAAAATAGAGTGACCTGTGCCTGTCCCAACACCTAGAGCTAGTCTCTCATTGGTTCCCCCTCTTCCCGTTCATCCTCAGGACAAATTGCAACCTGTACGGAACAGGAGGTTAAAGGTGCTGATTCTCCAAGGAGGGAGATGGCTAGTAAATCGGGTGGAATGGCGAACCCGAGCAAAGGAGATGAGAAATGAGGTGCGTTTTAGAAACCTTTCCCGATCACACGGTGTACCATCTTCTGGGTTTCTCATGCCTGTTTTCGACGTAGGAAGATGCCCTTGAACCTGGAGATTTGGAACGCATGGGATGGGTACCATGCAGTATTACTTGAAAGGGTCTGCGTTGGCTCACCCAACCTCACCGAACCTATCAGCCCCAAGAGTGTCCACCCTTATGTCTCAATCAGCTGTGGGTCTAGGTATGGTCAATCCAGGTTGCATCACAGCCCCTGAATGAATTTTGTAAGAATTTCTCTCTCTTTCACTGTCTTTGTTTCACGGGTTTTGAAAAGTAATTTATTTTTATAATGGGGTTTAGCTGCTTTTCACGGCTGTGTTTATGCCGCTTTACACCCCCTTGACTCACTTACAGAGAGATATCAATACATAGGTTTGAAGATTCTTACTAGTCAGATATATTCTTGTGCGGTGAATAGGGGGTGTTGAGTCCAGTTCACTGAAAAAGGAATAGGTCTTGTCTCTTACATATTGGGTTTATGGAACGGTATCGGAGCTAATTTGAAACCCTTGTTTTATGCATCACCACACCTCACCTTTCCCGTTCAGCAGCCATAGTGTGTTTTCTAAACGTGTGACTCTGTTCTGTTTTGCAATTCAGTTCAAGTGTAGCGGTTTTTACATTCCCTCTAGAAGTGATATCTTATGATAAGTGTCTTTTTCTGTGTGACTTATTTCACTTAGAATCGTCGTACCTAAATCCACTCATCGTGCTGCTACTAGCCTTATGACGTTGATTTCATGGCTGAGTGATATTCCATTGTACATGAGGACCCCAACTTCTTTATCCATTTTTCTCTTTCCTAGGATATTTAAGGTGTAATGAAGTGGGGGTTCTTGTCAACAGAGCAGCCCTAAACTTTGGGGTGCCTGTGTCTTGCTGATTTTTAGTTTTCCCAATTTATACGCCCATGAGTGGAAGGGCCCTATGCTCTCCAAGCTGTGTTTTTTAGATGTTTCAGAACACACCGTACACTTCTCCAGAGTGGCTGTTGGCAATTTACATCCCACCCATCAGCGTAGCAAGGCTCCCATTTCTCCATGGCCGGTCCTGTACTTCTGGTTTGGACACTTTTTTCCGCATGGCCCTTTTGTCCGCTGGGAAGCGAGACTTCTTTGGAGCGCTGATTTGCCTTTCCAGGTTGCTTGGTTGGCCAAAAAGGGCGTATGCGTTTTTTCCTGAATATATTCAGGAAAAAACGCATACGCCCTTTTTGGCCAAGGGCATCATTGTCCACGTTTTGCCGCTTTTCATGTGCTTTCAAGGCGATTCGAATCTACCTCCTGAAATCTGTTTCCTGCAATTCTGCCTTGCTTTCAAAGCCTCTTCGTTGCCTTCCCTTAATATATTTGTGGACGAGAGGTATCATTTAAAACTCTGCAGGTTTGTGAATTGCAGTGCCCCTGAGCTCCATTTTTCAACTCGCTTTTTTGGGAGCTGGCCGCAAAAGCGCAGGATTGCTTCAGGCCCTCTTCTGGTTCTGGGGGGCAGGCTGAGCTTGTGCTTAATTCTTCTTCCTGATGGGAAAATAGAGTGACCTGTGCCTGTCCCAACACCTAGAGCTAGTCTCTCATTGGTTCCCCCTCTTCCCGTTCATCCTCAGGACAAATTGCAACCTGTACGGAACAGGAGGTTAAAGGTGCTGATTCTCCAAGGAGGGAGATGGCTAGTAAATCGGCTGGAATGGCGAACCCGAGCAAAGGAGATGAGAAATGAGGTGCGTTTTAGAAACCTTTCCCGATCACACGGTGTACCATCTTCTGGGTTTCTCATGCCTGATTTCGACGTAGGAAGATGCCCTTGAACCTAGAGATTTGGGACGCATGGGATGGGTACCATGCAGTATTACTTGAAAGGGTCTGCGTTGGCTCACCCAACCTCACCGAACCTATCAGCCCCAAGAGTGTCCACCCTTATGTCTCAATCAGCTGTGGGTCTAGGTATGGTCAATCCAGGTTGCATCACAGCCCCTGAATGAATTTTGTAAGAATTTCTCTCTCTTTCACTGTCTTTGTTTCACGGGTTTTGAAAAGTAATTTATTTTTATAATGGGGTTTAGCTGCTTTTCACGGCTGTGTTTATGCCGCTTTACACCCCCTTTACTCACTTACAGAGAGATATCAATACATAGGTTTGAAGATTCTTACTAGTCAGATATATTCTTGTGCGGTGAATAGGGGGTGTTGAGTCCAGTTCACTGAAAAAGGAATAGGTCTTGTCTCTTACATATTGGGTTTATGGAACGGTATCGGAGCTAATTTGAAACCCTTGTTTTATGCATCACCCCACCTCACCTTTCCCGTTCAGCAGCCATAGTGTGTTTTCTAAACGTGTGACTCTGTTCTGTTTTGTAATTCAGTTCAAGTGTAGCGGTTTTTACATTCCCTCTAGAAGTGATATCTTATGATAAGTGTCTTTTTCTGTGTGACTTATTTCACTTAGAATCGTCGTACCTAAAACCACTCATCGTGCTGCTACTAGCCTTATGACATTGATTTCATGGTTGAGTGATATTCCATTGTACATGAGGACCACAACTTCTTTATCCATTTTTCTCTTTCCTAGGATATTTAAGGTGTAATGAAGTGGGGGTTCTTGTCAACAGAGCAGCCCTAAACTTTGGGCTGCCTGTGTCTTGCTGATTTTTAGTTTTCCCAATTTATACGCCCATGAGTGGAAGTGCCCTATGCTCTCCAAGCTGTGTTTTTTAGATGTTTCAGAACACACCGTACACTTCTCCAGAGTGGCTGTTGGCAATTTACATCCCACCCATCAGCGTAGCAAGGCTCCCATTTCTCCATGGCCGGTCCTGCACTTCTGGTTTGGACACTTTTTTCGGCATGGCCCTTTTGCCCGCTGGGAAGCGAGACTTCTTTGGAGCGCTGATTTGCCTTTCCAGGTTTCTTGGTTGGCCAAAAAGGGCGTATGCGTTTTTTCCTGAATATATTCAGGAAAAAACGCATACGCCCTTTTTGGCCAAGGGCATCATTGTCCACGTTTTGCCGCTTTTCATGTGCTTTCAAGGCGATTCGAATCTACCTCCTGAAATCTGTTTCCTGCAATTGTGCCTTGCTTTCAAAGCCTCTTCGTTGCCTTCCCTTAATATATTTGTGGACGAGAGGTATCATTTAAAACTCTGCAGGTTTGTGAATTGCAGTGCCCCTGAGCTCCATTTTTCAACTCGCTTTTTTGGGAGCTGGCCGCAAAAGCGCAGGATTGCTTCAGGCCCTCTTCCGGTTCTGGGGGGCAGGCTGAGCTTGTGCTTAATTCTTCTTCCTGATGGGAAAATAGAGTGACCTGTGCCTGTCCCAACACCTAGAGCTAGTCTCTCATTGGTTCCCCCTCTTCCCGTTCATCCTCAGGACAAATTGCAACCTGTACGGAACAGGAGGTTAAAGGTGCTGATTCTCCAAGGAGGGAGATGGCTAGTAAATCGGCTGGAATGGCGAACCCGAGCAAAGGAGATGAGAAATGAGGTGCGTTTTAGAAACCTTTCCCGATCACACGGTGTACCATCTTCTGGGTTTCTCATGCCTGTTTTCGACGTAGGAAGATGCCCTTGAACCTGGAGATTGGGACCCATGGGATGGGTACCATGCAGTATTACTTGAAAGGGTCTGCGTTGGCTCACCCAACCTCACCGAACCTCTCAGCCCCAAGAGTGTCCACCCTTATGTCTCAATCAGCTGTGGGTCTAGATATGGTCAATCCAGGTTGCATCACAGCCCCTGAACGAATTTTGTAAGAATTTCTCTCTCTTTCACTGTCTTTGTTTCACAGGTTTTGAAAAGTAATTTATTTTTATAATGGGGTTTAGCTGCTTTTCACGGCTGTGTTTATGCCGCTTTACACCCCCTTGACTCACTTACAGAGAGATATCAATACATAGGTTTGAAGATTCTTACTAGTCAGATATATTCTTGTGCGGTGAATAGGGGGTGTTGAGTCCAGTTCACTGAAAAAGGAATAGGTCTTGTCTCTTACATATTGGGTTTATGGAACGGTATCTGAGCTAATTTGAAACCCTTGTTTTATGCATCACCCCACCTCACCTTTCCCGTTCAGCAGCCATAGTGTGTTTCCTAAACGTGTGACTCTGTTCTGTTTTGTAATTAACTTCAAGTGTAGCGGTTCTTACATTCCCTCTTGAAGTGATATCTTATGATAAGTGTCTTTTTCTGTGTGACTTATTTCACTTAGAATCGTCATACCTAAATCCACTCATCATGCTGCTACTAGCCTTATGACGTTGATTTCATGGCTGAGTGATATTCCATTGTACATGAGGACCCCAACTTCTTTATCCATTTTTCTCTTTCCTAGGATATTTAAGGTGTAATGAAGTGGGGGTTCTTGTCAACAGAGCAGCCCTAAACTTTGGGGTGCCTGTGTCTTGCTGATTTTTAGTTTTCCCAATTTATACGCCCATGAGTGGAAGGGCCCTATGCTCTCCAAGTTGTGTTTTTTAGATGTTTCAGAACACACCGTACACTTCTCCAGAGTGGCTGTTGGCAATTTACATCCCACCCATCAGCGTAGCAAGGCTCCCATTTCTCCATGGCCGGTCCTGTACTTCGGGTTTGGACACTTTTTTCCGCATGGCCCTTTTGTCCGCTGGGAAGCGAGACTTCTTTGGAGCGCTGATTTGCCTTTCCAGGTTGCTTGGTTGGCCAAAAAGGGCGTATGCGTTTTTTCCTGAATATATTCAGGAAAAAACGCATACGCCCTTTTTGGCCAAGGGCATCATTGTCCACGTTTTGCCGCTTTTCATGTGCTTTCAAGGCGATTCGAATCTACCTCCTGAAATCTGTTTCCTGCAATTCTGCCTTGCTTTCAAAGCCTCTTCGTTGCCTTCCCTTAATATATTTGTGGACGAGAGGTATCATTTAAAACTCTGCAGGTTTGTGAATTGCAGTGCCCCTGAGCTCCATTTTTCAACTCGCTTTTTTGGGAGCTGGCCGCAAAAGCGCAGGATTGCTTCAGGCCCTCTTCTGGTTCTGGGGGGCAGGCTGAGCTTGTGCTTAATTCTTCTTCCTGATGGGAAAATAGAGTGACCTGTGCCTGTCCCAACACCTAGAGCTAGTCTCTCATTGGTTCCCCCTCTTCCCGTTCATCCTCAGGACAAATTGCAACCTGTACGGAACAGGAGGTTAAATGTGCTGATTCTCCAAGGAGGGAGATGGCTAGTAAATCGGGTGGAATGGCGAACCCGAGCAAAGGAGATGAGAAATGAGGTGCGTTTTAGAAACCTTTCCCGATCGCACGGTGTACCATCTTCTGGGTTTCTCATGCCTGTTTTCGATGTAGGAAGATGCCCTTGAACCTGGAGATTTGGGACCCATGGGATGGGTACCATGCAGTATTACTTGAAAGGGTCTTCTTTGGCTCACCCAACCTCACCGAACCTCTCAGCCCCAAGAGTGTCCACCCTTATGTCTCAATCAGCTGTGGGTCTAGATATGGTCAATCCAGGTTGCATCACAGCCCCTGAACGAATTTTGTAAGAATTTCTCTCTCTTTCACTGTCTTTGTTTCACGGGTTTAGAAAAGTAATTTATTTTTATAATGGGGTTTAGCTGCTTTTCACGGCTGTGTTTATGCCGCTTTACACCCCCTTGACTCACTTACAGAGAGATATCAATACATAGGTTTGAAGATTCTTACTAGTCAGATATATTCTTGTGCGGTGAATAGGGGGTGTTGAGTCCAGTTCACTGAAAAAGGAATAGGTCTTGTCTCTTACATATTGGGTTTATGGAACGGTATCTGAGCTAATTTGAAACCCTTGTTTTATGCATCACCCCACCTCACCTTTCCCGTTCAGCAGCCATAGTGTGTTTTCTAAACGTGTGACTCTGTTCTGTTTTGTAATTCAGTTCAAGTGTAGCGGTTTTTACATTCCCTCTAGAAGTGATATCTTATGTTAAGTGTCTTTTTCTGTGTGACTTATTTCACTTAGAATCGTCGTACCTAAATCCACTCATCGTGCTGCTACTAGCCTTATGACGTTGATTTCATGGCTGAGTGATATTCCATTGTACATGAGGACCCCAACTTCTTTATCCATTTTTCTCTTTCCTAGGATATTTAAGGTGTAATGAAGTGGGGGTTCTTGTCAACAGAGCAGCCCTAAACTTTGGGGTGCCTGTGTCTTGCTGATTTTTAGTTTTCCCAATTTATACGCCCATGAGTGGAAGGGCCCTATGCTCTCCAAGCTGTGTTTTTTAGATGTTTCAGAACACACCGTACACTTCTCCAGAGTGGCTGTTGGCAATTTACATCCCACCCATCAGCGTAGCAAGGCTCCCATTTCTCCATGGCCGGTCCTGTACTTCTGGTTTGGACACTTTTTTCCGCATGGCCCTTTTGTCCGCTGGGAAGCGAGACTTCTTTGGAGCGCTGATTTGCCTTTCCAGGTTGCTTGGTTGGCCAAAAAGGGCGTATGCGTTTTTTCCTGAATATATTCAGGAAAAAACGCATACGCCCTTTTTGGCCAAGGGCATCATTGTCCACGTTTTGCCGCTTTTCATGTGCTTTCAAGGCGATTCGAATCTACCTCGTGAAATCTGTTTCCTGCAATTCTGCCTTGCTTTCAAAGCCTCTTCGTTGCCTTCCCTTAATATATTTGTGGACGAGAGGTATCATTTAAAACTCTGCAGGTTTGTGAATTGCAGTGCCCCTGAGCTCCATTTTTCAACTCGCTTTTTTGGGAGCTGGCCGCAAAAGCGCAGGATTGCTTCAGGCCCTCTTCTGGTTCTGGGGGGCAGGCTGAGCTTGTGCTTAATTCTTCTTCCTGATGGGAAAATAGAGTGACCTGTGCCTGTCCCAACACCTAGAGCTAGTCTCTCATTGGTTCCCCCTCTTCCCGTTCATCCTCAGGACAAATTGCAACCTGTACGGAACAGGAGGTTAAAGGTGCTGATTCTCCAAGGAGGGAGATGGCTAGTAAATCGGGTGGAATGGCGAACCCGAGCAAAGGAGATGAGAAATGAGGTGCGTTTTAGAAACCTTTCCCGATCACACGGTGTACCATCTTCTGGGTTTCTCATGCCTGTTTTCGACGTAGGAAGATGCCCTTGAACCTGGAGATTTGGAACGCATGGGATGGGTACCATGCAGTATTACTTGAAAGGGTCTGCGTTGGCTCACCCAACCTCACCGAACCTATCAGCCCCAAGAGTGTCCACCCTTATGTCTCAATCAGCTGTGGGTCTAGGTATGGTCAATCCAGGTTGCATCACAGCCCCTGAATGAATTTTGTAAGAATTTCTCTCTCTTTCACTGTCTTTGTTTCACGGGTTTTGAAAAGTAATTTATTTTTATAATGGGGTTTAGCTGCTTTTCACGGCTGTGTTTATGCCGCTTTACACCCCCTTGACTCACTTACAGAGAGATATCAATACATAGGTTTGAAGATTCTTACTAGTCAGATATATTCTTGTGCGGTGAATAGGGGGTGTTGAGTCCAGTTCACTGAAAAAGGAATAGGTCTTGTCTCTTACATATTGGGTTTATGGAACGGTATCGGAGCTAATTTGAAACCCTTGTTTTATGCATCACCACACCTCACCTTTCCCGTTCAGCAGCCATAGTGTGTTTTCTAAACGTGTGACTCTGTTCTGTTTTGCAATTCAGTTCAAGTGTAGCGGTTTTTACATTCCCTCTCTAAGTGATATCTTATGATAAGTGTCTTTTTCTGTGTGACTTATTTCACTTAGAATCGTCGTACCTAAATCCACTCATCGTGCTGCTACTAGCCTTATGACGTTGATTTCATGGCTGAGTGATATTCCATTGTACATGAGGACCCCAACTTCTTTATCCATTTTTCTCTTTCCTAGGATATTTAAGGTGTAATGAAGTGGGGGTTCTTGTCAACAGAGCAGCCCTAAACTTTGGGGTGCCTGTGTCTTGCTGATTTTTAGTTTTCCCAATTTATACGCCCATGAGTGGAAGGGCCCTATGCTCTCCAAGCTGTGTTTTTTAGATGTTTCAGAACACACCGTACACTTCTCCAGAGTGGCTGTTGGCAATTTACATCCCACCCATCAGCGTAGCAAGGCTCCCATTTCTCCATGGCCGGTCCTGTACTTCTGGTTTGGACACTTTTTTCCGCATGGCCCTTTTGTCCGCTGGGAAGCGAGACTTCTTTGGAGCGCTGATTTGCCTTTCCAGGTTGCTTGGTTGGCCAAAAAGGGCGTATGCGTTTTTTCCTGAATATATTCAGGAAAAAACGCATACGCCCTTTTTGGCCAAGGGCATCATTGTCCACGTTTTGCCGCTTTTCATGTGCTTTCAAGGCGATTCGAATCTACCTCCTGAAATCTGTTTCCTGCAATTCTGCCTTGCTTTCAAAGCCTCTTCGTTGCCTTCCCTTAATATATTTGTGGACGAGAGGTATCATTTAAAACTCTGCAGGTTTGTGAATTGCAGTGCCCCTGAGCTCCATTTTTCAACTCGCTTTTTTGGGAGCTGGCCGCAAAAGCGCAGGATTGCTTCAGGCCCTCTTCTGGTTCTGGGGGGCAGGCTGAGCTTGTGCTTAATTCTTCTTCCTGATGGGAAAATAGAGTGACCTGTGCCTGTCCCAACACCTAGAGCTAGTCTCTCATTGGTTCCCCCTCTTCCCGTTCATCCTCAGGACAAATTGCAACCTGTACGGAACAGGAGGTTAAAGGTGCTGATTCTCCAAGGAGGGAGATGGCTAGTAAATCGGCTGGAATGGCGAACCCGAGCAAAGGAGATGAGAAATGAGGTGCGTTTTAGAAACCTTTCCCGATCACACGGTGTACCATCTTCTGGGATTCTCATGCCTGTTTTCGACGTAGGAAGATGCCCTTGAACCTGGAGATTTGGGACGCATGGGATGGGTACCATGCAGTATTACTTGAAAGGGTCTGTGTTGGCTCACCCAACCTCACCGAACCTGTCAGCCCCAAGAGTGTCCTCCCTTATGTCTCAATCAGCTGTGGGTCTAGGTATGGTCAATCCAGGTTGCATCACAGCCCCTGAATGAATTTTGTAAGAATTTCTCTCTCTTTCACTGTCTTTGTTTCACGGGTTTTGAAAAGTAATTTATTTTTATAATGGGGTTTAGCTGCTTTTCACGGCTGTGTTTATGCCGCTTTACACCCCCTTGACTCACTTACAGAGAGATATCAATACATAGGTTTGAAGATTCTTACTAGTCAGATATATTCTTGTGCGGTGAATAGGGGGTGTTGAGTCCAGTTCACTGAAAAAGGAATAGGTCTTGTCTCTTACATATTGGGTTTATGGAACGGTATCGGAGCTAATTTGAAACCCTTGTTTTATGCATCACCACACCTCACCTTTCCCGTTCAGCAGCCATAGTGTGTTTTCTAAACGTGTGACTCTGTTCTGTTTTGCAATTCAGTTCAAGTGTAGCGGTTTTTACATTCCCTCTAGAAGTGATATCTTATGATAAGTGTCTTTTTCTGTGTGACTTATTTCACTTAGAATCGTCGTACCTAAATCCACTCATCGTGCTGCTACTAGCCTTATGACGTTGATTTCATGGCTGAGTGATATTCCATTGTACATGAGGACCCCAACTTCTTTATCCATTTTTCTCTTTCCTAGGATATTTAAGGTGTAATGAAGTGGGGGTTCTTGTCAACAGAGCAGCCCTAAACTTTGGGGTGCCTGTGTCTTGCTGATTTTTAGTTTTCCCAATTTATACGCCCATGAGTGGAAGGGCCCTATGCTCTCCAAGCTGTGTTTTTTAGATGTTTCAGAACACACCGTACACTTCTCCAGAGTGGCTGTTGGCAATTTACATCCCACCCATCAGCGTAGCAAGGCTCCCATTTCTCCATGGCCGGTCCTGTACTTCTGGTTTGGACACTTTTTTCCGCATGGCCCTTTTGTCCGCTGGGAAGCGAGACTTCTTTGGAGCGCTGATTTGCCTTTCCAGGTTGCTTGGTTGGCCAAAAAGGGCGTATGCGTTTTTTCCTGAATATATTCAGGAAAAAACGCATACGCCCTTTTTGGCCAAGGGCATCATTGTCCACGTTTTGCCGCTTTTCATGTGCTTTCAAGGCGATTCGAATCTACCTCCTGAAATCTGTTTCCTGCAATTCTGCCTTGCTTTCAAAGCCTCTTCGTTGCCTTCCCTTAATATATT
The DNA here is from genome assembly GCF_949987535.1 of Balaenoptera acutorostrata. NCBI lineage: Eukaryota > Metazoa > Chordata > Mammalia > Artiodactyla > Balaenopteridae > Balaenoptera > Balaenoptera acutorostrata. The sequence continues at coordinate 149,054 of NW_026646383.1, forward strand.
TGTGGACGAGAGGTATCATTTAAAACTCTGCAGGTTTGTGAATTGCAGTGCCCCTGAGCTCCATTTTTCAACTCGCTTTTTTGGGAGCTGGCCGCAAAAGCGCAGGATTGCTTCAGGCCCTCTTCTGGTTCTGGGGGGCAGGCTGAGCTTGTGCTTAATTCTTCTTCCTGATGGGAAAATAGAGTGACCTGTGCCTGTCCCAACACCTAGAGCTAGTCTCTCATTGGTTCCCCCTCTTCCCGTTCATCCTCAGGACAAATTGCAACCTGTACGGAACAGGAGGTTAAAGGTGCTGATTCTCCAAGGAGGGAGATGGCTAGTAAATCGGCTGGAATGGCGAACCCGAGCAAAGGAGATGAGAAATGAGGTGCGTTTTAGAAACCTTTCCCGATCACACGGTGTACCATCTTCTGGGATTCTCATGCCTGTTTTCGACGTAGGAAGATGCCCTTGAACCTGGAGATTTGGGACGCATGGGATGGGTACCATGCAGTATTACTTGAAAGGGTCTGTGTTGGCTCACCCAACCTCACCGAACCTGTCAGCCCCAAGAGTGTCCTCCCTTATGTCTCAATCAGCTGTGGGTCTAGGTATGGTCAATCCAGGTTGCATCACAGCCCCTGAATGAATTTTGTAAGAATTTCTCTCTCTTTCACTGTCTTTGTTTCACGGGTTTTGAAAAGTAATTTATTTTTATAATGGGGTTTAGCTGCTTTTCACGGCTGTGTTTATGCCGCTTTACACCCCATTGACTCACTTACAGAGAGATATCAATACATAGGTTTGAAGATTCTTACTAGTCAGATATATTCTTGTGCGGTGAATAGGGGGTGTTGAGTCCAGTTCACTGAAAAAGGAATAGGTCTTGTCTCTTACATATTGGGTTTATGGAACGGTATCGGAGCTAATTTGAAACCCTTGTTTTATGCATCACCACACCTCACCTTTCCCGTTCAGCAGCCATAGTGTGTTTTCTAAACGTGTGACTCTGTTCTGTTTTGCAATTCAGTTCAAGTGTAGCGGTTTTTACATTCCCTCTAGAAGTGATATCTTATGATAAGTGTCTTTTTCTGTGTGACTTATTTCACTTAGAATCGTCGTACCTAAATCCACTCATCGTGCTGCTACTAGCCTTATGACGTTGATTTCATGGCTGAGTGATATTCCATTGTACATGAGGACCCCAACTTCTTTATCCATTTTTCTCTTTCCTAGGATATTTAAGGTGTAATGAAGTGGGGGTTCTTGTCAACAGAGTAGCCCTAAACTTTGGGGTGCCTGTGTCTTGCTGATTTTTAGTTTTCCCAATTTATACGCCCATGAGTGGAAGGGCCCTATGCTCTCCAAGCTGTGCTTTTAGATGTTTCAGAACACACCGTACACTTCTCCAGAGTGGCTGTTGGCAATTTACATCCCACCCATCAGCGTAGCAAGGCTCCCATTTCTCCATGGCCGGTCCTGTACTTCTGGTTTGGACACTTTTTTCCGCATGGCCCTTTTGTCCGCTGGGAAGCGAGACTTCTTTGGAGCGCTGATTTGCCTTTCCAGGTTGCTTGGTTGGCCAAAAAGGGCGTATGCGTTTTTTCCTGAATATATTCAGGAAAAAACGCATACGCCCTTTTTGGCCAAGGGCATCATTGTCCACGTTTTGCCGCTTTTCATGTGCTTTCAAGGCGATTCGAATCTACCTCCTGAAATCTGTTTCCTGCAATTCTGCCTTGCTTTCAAAGCCTCTTCGTTGCCTTCCCTTAATATATTTGTGGACGAGAGGTATCATTTAAAACTCTGCAGGTTTGTGAATTGCAGTGCCCCTGAGCTCCATTTTTCAACTCGCTTTTTTGGGAGCTGGCCGCAAAAGCGCAGGATTGCTTCAGGCCCTCTTCTGGTTCTGGGGGGCAGGCTGAGCTTGTGCTTAATTCTTCTTCCTGATGGGAAAATAGAGTGACCTGTGCCTGTCCCAACACCTAGAGCTAGTCTCTCATTGGTTCCCCCTCTTCCCGTTCATCCTCAGGACAAATTGCAACCTGTACGGAACAGGAGGTTAAAGGTGCTGATTCTCCAAGGAGGGAGATGGCTAGTAAATCGGCTGGAATGGCGAACCCGAGCAAAGGAGATGAGAAATGAGGTGCGTTTTAGAAACCTTTCCCGATCACACGGTGTACCATCTTCTGGGTTTCTCATGCCTGATTTCGACGTAGGAAGATGCCCTTGAACCTAGAGATTTGGGACGCATGGGATGGGTACCATGCAGTATTACTTGAAAGGGTCTGCGTTGGCTCACCCAACCTCACCGAACCTATCAGCCCCAAGAGTGTCCACCCTTATGTCTCAATCAGCTGTGGGTCTAGGTATGGTCAATCCAGGTTGCATCACAGCCCCTGAATGAATTTTGTAAGAATTTCTCTCTCTTTCACTGTCTTTGTTTCACGGGTTTTGAAAAGTAATTTATTTTTATAATGGGGTTTAGCTGCTTTTCACGGCTGTGTTTATGCCGCTTTACACCCCCTTTACTCACTTACAGAGAGATATCAATACATAGGTTTGAAGATTCTTACTAGTCAGATATATTCTTGTGCGGTGAATAGGGGGTGTTGAGTCCAGTTCACTGAAAAAGGAATAGGTCTTGTCTCTTACATATTGGGTTTATGGAACGGTATCGGAGCTAATTTGAAACCCTTGTTTTATGCATCACCCCACCTCACCTTTCCCGTTCAGCAGCCATAGTGTGTTTTCTAAACGTGTGACTCTGTTCTGTTTTGTAATTCAGTTCAAGTGTAGCGGTTTTTACATTCCCTCTAGAAGTGATATCTTATGATAAGTGTCTTTTTCTGTGTGACTTATTTCACTTAGAATCGTCGTACCTAAAACCACTCATCGTGCTGCTACTAGCCTTATGACGTTGATTTCATGGCTGAGTGATATTCCATTGTACATGAGGACCACAACTTCTTTATCCATTTTTCTCTTTCCTAGGATATTTAAGGTGTAATGAAGTGGGGGTTCTTGTCAACAGAGCAGCCCTAAACTTTGGGCTGCCTGTGTCTTGCTGATTTTTAGTTTTCCCAATTTATACGCCCATGAGTGGAAGTGCCCTATGCTCTCCAAGCTGTGTTTTTTAGATGTTTCAGAACACACCGTACACTTCTCCAGAGTGGCTGTTGGCAATTTACATCCCACCCATCAGCGTAGCAAGGCTCCCATTTCTCCATGGCCGGTCCTGCACTTCTGGTTTGGACACTTTTTTCGGCATGGCCCTTTTGCCCGCTGGGAAGCGAGACTTCTTTGGAGCGCTGATTTGCCTTTCCAGGTTTCTTGGTTGGCCAAAAAGGGCGTATGCGTTTTTTCCTGAATATATTCAGGAAAAAACGCATACGCCCTTTTTGGCCAAGGGCATCATTGTCCACGTTTTGCCGCTTTTCATGTGCTTTCAAGGCGATTCGAATCTACCTCCTGAAATCTGTTTCCTGCAATTGTGCCTTGCTTTCAAAGCCTCTTCGTTGCCTTCCCTTAATATATTTGTGGACGAGAGGTATCATTTAAAACTCTGCAGGTTTGTGAATTGCAGTGCCCCTGAGCTCCATTTTTCAACTCGCTTTTTTGGGAGCTGGCCGCAAAAGCGCAGGATTGCTTCAGGCCCTCTTCCGGTTCTGGGGGGCAGGCTGAGCTTGTGCTTAATTCTTCTTCCTGATGGGAAAATAGAGTGACCTGTGCCTGTCCCAACACCTAGAGCTAGTCTCTCATTGGTTCCCCCTCTTCCCGTTCATCCTCAGGACAAATTGCAACCTGTACGGAACAGGAGGTTAAAGGTGCTGATTCTCCAAGGAGGGAGATGGCTAGTAAATCGGCTGGAATGGCGAACCCGAGCAAAGGAGATGAGAAATGAGGTGCGTTTTAGAAACCTTTCCCGATCACACGGTGTACCATCTTCTGGGTTTCTCATGCCTGTTTTCGACGTAGGAAGATGCCCTTGAACCTGGAGATTGGGACCCATGGGATGGGTACCATGCAGTATTACTTGAAAGGGTCTGCGTTGGCTCACCCAACCTCACCGAACCTCTCAGCCCCAAGAGTGTCCACCCTTATGTCTCAATCAGCTGTGGGTCTAGATATGGTCAATCCAGGTTGCATCACAGCCCCTGAACGAATTTTGTAAGAATTTCTCTCTCTTTCACTGTCTTTGTTTCACAGGTTTTGAAAAGTAATTTATTTTTATAATGGGGTTTAGCTGCTTTTCACGGCTGTGTTTATGCCGCTTTACACCCCCTTGACTCACTTACAGAGAGATATCAATACATAGGTTTGAAGATTCTTACTAGTCAGATATATTCTTGTGCGGTGAATAGGGGGTGTTGAGTCCAGTTCACTGAAAAAGGAATAGGTCTTGTCTCTTACATATTGGGTTTATGGAACGGTATCTGAGCTAATTTGAAACCCTTGTTTTATGCATCACCCCACCTCACCTTTCCCGTTCAGCAGCCATAGTGTGTTTCCTAAACGTGTGACTCTGTTCTGTTTTGTAATTAACTTCAAGTGTAGCGGTTCTTACATTCCCTCTTGAAGTGATATCTTATGATAAGTGTCTTTTTCTGTGTGACTTATTTCACTTAGAATCGTCATACCTAAATCCACTCATCATGCTGCTACTAGCCTTATGACGTTGATTTCATGGCTGAGTGATATTCCATTGTACATGTGGACCACAACTTCTTTATCCATTTTTCTCTTTCCTAGGATATTTAAGGTGTAATGAAGTGGGGGTTCTTGTCAACAGAGCAGCCCTAAACTTTGGGGTGCCTGTGTCTTGCTGATTTTTAGTTTTCCCAATTTATACGCCCATGAGTGGAAGTGCCCTATGCTCTCCAAGCTGTGTTTTTTAGATGTTTCAGAACACACCGTACACTTCTCCAGAGTGGCTGTTGGCAATTTACATCCCACCCATCAGCGTAGCAAGGCTCCCATTTCTCCATGGCCGGTCCTGCACTTCTGGTTTGGACACTTTTTTCCGCATGGCCCTTTTGCCCGCTGGGAAGCGAGACTTCTTTGGAGCGCTGATTGCCTTTCCAGGTTGCTTGGTTGGCCAAAAAGGGCGTATGCGTTTTTTCCTGAATATATTCAGGAAAAAACGCATACGCCCTTTTTGGCCAAGGGCATCATTGTCCACGTTTTGCCGCTTTGCATGTGCTTTCAAGGCGATTCGAATCTACCTCCTGAAATCTGTTTCCTGCAATTCTGCCTTGCTTTCAAAGCCTCTTCGTTGCCTTCCCTTAATATATTTGTGGACGAGAGTTATCATTTAAAACTCTGCAGGGTTGTGAATTGCAGTGCCCCTGAGCTCCATTTTTCAAGTCGCTTTTTTGGGAGCTGGCCGCAAAAGCGCAGGATTGCTTCAGGCCCTCTTCTGGTTCTGGGGGGCAGGCTGAGCTTGTGCTTAATTCTTCTTCCTGATGGGAAAATAGAGTGACCTGTGCCTGTCCCAACACCTAGAGCTAGTCTCTCATTGGTTCCCCCTCTTCCCGTTCATCCTCAGGACAAATTGCAACCTGTACGGACCAGGAGGTTAAAGGTGCTGATTCTCCAAGGAGGGAGATGGCTAGTAAATCGGCTGGAATGGCGAACCCGAGCAAAGGAGATGAGAAATGAGGTGCGTTTTAGAAACCTTTCCCGATCACACGGTGTACCATCTTCTGGGTTTCTCATGCCTGTTTTCGACGTAGGAAGATGCCCTTGAACCTGGAGGTTTGGGACCCATGGGATGGGTACCATGCAGTATTACTTGAAAGGGTCTGCGTTGGCTCACCCAACCTCACCGAACCTCTCAGCCCCAAGAGTGTCCACCCTTATGTCTCAATCAGCTGTGGGTCTGGATATAGTCAATACAGGTTGCATCACAGCCCCTGAACGAATTTTGGAAGAATTTCTCTCTCTTTCACTGTCTTTGTTTCACGGGTTTTGAAAAGTAATTTATTTTTATAATGGGGTTTAGCTGCTTTTCACGGCCGTGTTTATGCCGCTTTACACCCCCTTGACTCACTTACAGAGTGATATCAATACATAGGTTTGAAGATTCTTACTAGTCAGATATATTCTTGTGCGGTGAATAGGGGGTGTTGAGTCCAGTTCACTGAAAAAGGAATAGGTCTTGTCTATTACATATTGGCTTTATGGAACGGTATCTGAGCTAATTTGAAACCCTTGTTTTATGCATCACCCCACCTCACCTTTCCCGTTCAGCAGCCATAGTGTGTTTCCTAAACGTGTGACTCTGTTCTGTTTTGCAATTCAGTTCAAGTGTAGCGGTTTTTACATTCCCTCTATAAGTGATATCTTAGGATAAGTGTCTTTTTCTGTGTGACTTATTTCAGTTAGAATCGTCGTACCTAAATCCACTCATCGTGCTGCTACTAGCCTTATGACGTTGATTTTATGGCTGAGTGATATTCCATTGTACATGAGGACCACAACTTCTTTATCCATTTTTCTCTTTCCTAGGATATTTAAGGTGTAATGAAGTGGGGGTTCTTGTCAACAGAGCAGCCCTAAACATTGGGGTGCCTGTGTCTTGCTGATTTTTAGTTTTCCCAATTTATAAGCCCATGAGTGGAAGTGCCCTATGCTCTCCAAGCTGTGTTTTTTAGATGTTTCAGAACACACCGTACACTTCTCCAGAGTGGCTGTTGGCAATTTACATCCCACCCATCAGCGTAGCAAGGCTCCCATTTCTCCATGGCCGGTCATGCATTTCTGGTTTGGACACTTTTTTCGGCATGGCCCTTTTGCCCGCTGGGAAGCGAGACTTCTTTGGAGCGCTGATTGGCCTTTCCAGGTTGCTTGGTTGGCCAAAAAGGGCGTATGCGTTTTTTCCTGAATATATTCAGGAAAAAACGCATACGCCCTTTTTGGCCAAGGGCATCATTGTCCACGTTTTGCCGCTTTTCATGTGCTTTCAAGGCGATTCGAATCTACCTCCTGAAATCTGTTTCCTGCAATTCTGCCTTGCTTTCAAAGCCTCTTCGTTGCCTTCCCTTAATATATTTGTGGACGAGAGGTATCATTTAAAACTCTGCAGGTTTGTGAATTGCAGTGCCCCTGAGCTCCATTTTTCAACTCGCTTTTTTGGGAGCTGGCCGCAAAAGCGCAGGATTGCTTCAGGCCCTCTTCTGGTTCTGGGGGGCAGGCTGAGCTTGTGCTTAATTCTTCTTCCTGATGGGAAAATAGAGTGACCTGTGCCTGTCCCAACACCTAGAGCTAGTCTCTCATTGGTTCCCCCTCTTCCCGTTCATCCTCAGGACAAATTGCAACCTGTACGGAACAGGAGGTTAAAGGTGCTGATTCTCCAAGGAGGGAGATGGCTAGTAAATCGGCTGGAATGGCGAACCCGAGCAAAGGAGATGAGAAATGAGGTGCGTTTTAGAAACCTTTCCCGATCACACGGTGTACCATCTTCTGGGTTTCTCATGCCTGTTTTCGTTGTAGGAAGACGCCCTTGAACCTGGAGATTTGGGACCCATGGGATGGGTACCATGCAGTATTACTTGAAAGGGTTTGTGCTGGCTCACCCAACCTCACCGAACCTCTCAGCCCCAAGAGAGTCCACCCTTATGTCTCAATCAGATGTGGGTCTAGATATGGTCAATCCAGGTTGCATCACAGCCCCTGAACGAATTTTGTAAGAATTTCTCTCTCTTTCACTGTCTTTGTTTCACGGGTTTTTAAAAGTAATTTATTTTTATAATGGGGTTTAGCTGCTTTTCACGGCTGTGTTTATGCCGCTTTACACCCCCTTGACTCACTTACAGAGAGATATCAATACATAGGTTTGAAGATTCTTACTAGTCAGATATATTCTTGTGCGGTGAATAGGGGGTGTTGAGTCCAGTTCACTGAGCAAGGAATAGGTCTTGTCTATTACATATTGGGTTTATGGAATGGTATCTGAGCTAATTTGAAACCCTTGTTTTATGCATCACCCCACCTCACCTTTCCCGTTCAGCAGCCATAGTGTGTTTCCTAAACGTGTGACTCTGTTCTGTTTTGCAATTCAGTTCAAGTGTAGCGGTTTTTACATTCCCTCTATAAGTGATATCTTAGGATAAGTGTCTTTATCTGTGTGACTTATTTCACTTAGAATCGTCGTACCTAAATCCACTCATCGTGCTGCTACTAGCCTTATGACGTTGATTTCATGGCTGAGTGATATTCCATTGTACATGAGGACCCCAACTTCTTTATCCATTTTTCTCTTTCCTAGGATATTTAAGGTGTAATGAAGTGGGGGTTCTTGTCAACAGAGCAGCCCTAAACTTTGGGGTGCCTGTGTCTTGCTGATTTTTAGTTTTCCCAATTTATACGCCCATGAGTGGAAGTGCCCTATGCTCTCCAAGCTGTGTTTTTTAGATGTTTCAGAACACACCGTACACTTCTCCAGAGTGGCTGTTGGCAATTTGCATCCCACCCATCAGCGTAGCAAGGCTCCCATTTCTCCATGGCCGGTCCTGCATTTCTGGTTTGGACACTTTTTTCCGCATGGCCCTTTTGCCCGCTGGGAAGCGAGACTTCTTTGGAGCGCTGATTTGCCTTTCCAGGTGGCTTGGTTGGCCAAAAAGGGCGTATGCGTTTTTTCCTGAATATATTCAGGAAAAAACGCATAGGCCCTTTTTGGCCAAGGGCATCATTGTCCACGTTTTGCCGCTTTTCATGGGCTTTCAAGGCGATTCGAATCTACCTCCTGAAATCTGTTTCCTGCAATTCTGCCTTGCTTTCAAAGTCTCTTCGTTGCCTTCCCTTAATATATTTGTGGACGTGAGGTATCATTTAAAACTCTGCAGGTTTGTGAATTGCAGTGCCCCTGAGCTCCATTTTTCAACTCGCTTTTTTGGGAGCTGGCCGCCAAAGCGCAGGATTGCTTCAGGCCCTCTTCTGGTTCTGGGGGGCAGGCTGAGCTTGTGCTTAATTCTTCTTCCTGATGGGAAAATAGAGTCACCCGTGCCTGTCCCAACACCTGGAGCTAGTCTCTCATTGGTTCCCCCTCTTCCCGTTCATCCTCAGGACAAATTGCAACCTGTACGGAACAGGAGGTTAAAGGTGCTGATTCTCCAAGGAGGGAGATGGCTAGTAAATCGGCTGGAACGGCGAACCCGAGCAAAGGAGATGAGAAATGAGGTGCGTTTTAGAAACCTTTCCCGATCACACGGTGTACCATCTTCTGGGTTTCTCATGCCTGTTTTCGATGTAGGAAGATGCCCTTGAACCTGGAGATTTGGGACCCATGGGATGGGTACCATGCAGTATTACTTGAAAGGGTCTGCGTTGGCTCACCCAACCTCACCGAACCTCTCAGCCCCAAGAGTGTCCACCCTTATGTCTCAATCAGCTGTGGGTCTAGATATGGTCAATCCAGGTTGCATCACAGCCCCTGAACGAATTTTGTAAGAATTTCTCTCTCTTTCACTGTCTTAGTTTCACTGGTTTTTAAAAGTAATTTATTTTTATAATGGGGTTTAGCTGCTTTTCACGGCTGTGTTTATGCCGCTTTACACCCCCTTGACTCACTTACAGACAGATATCAATACATAGGTTTGAAGATTCTTACTAGTCAGATATATTCTTGTGCGGTGAATAGGGGGTGTTGAGTCCAGTTCACTGAGCAAGGAGTAGGTCTTGTCTATTACATATTGGGTTTATGGAACGGTATCTGAGCTAATTTGAAACCCTTGTTTTATGCATCACCCCACCTCACCTTTCCCGTTCAGCAGCCATAGTGTGTTTCCTAAACGTGTGACTCTGTTCTGTTTTGCAATTCAGTTCAAGTGTAGCGGTTTTTACATTCCCTCTATAAGTGATATCTTAGGATAAGTGTCTTTTTCTGTGTGACTTATTTCAGTTAGAATCGTCGTACCTAAATCCACTCATCGTGCTGCTACTAGCCTTATGACGTTGATTTCATGGCTGAGTGATATTCCATTGTACATGAGGACCACAACTTCTTTATCCATTTTTCTCTTTCCTAGGATATTTAAGGTGTAATGAAGTGGGGGTTCTTGTCAACAGAGAAGCTCTAAACTTTGGGGTGCCTGTGTCTTGCTGATTTTTAGTTTTCCCAATTTATACGCCCATGAGTGGAAGTGCCCTATGCTCTCCAAGCTGTGTTTTTTAGATATTTCAGAACACACCGTACACTTCTCCAGAGTGGCTGTTGGCAATTTACATCCCACCCATCAGCGTAGCAAGGCTCCCATTTCTCCATGGCCGGTCCTGCATTTCTGGTTTGGACACTTTTTTCCGCATGGCCCTTTTGCCCGCTGGGAAGCGAGACTTCTTTGGAGCGCTGATTTGCCTTTCCAGGTGGCTTGGTTGGCCAAAAAGGGCGTATGCGTTTTTTCCTGAATATATTCAGGAAAAAACGCATAGGCCCTTTTTGGCCAAGGGCATCATTGTCCACGTTTTGCCGCTTTTCATGGGCTTTCAAGGCGATTCGAATCTACCTCCTGAAATCTGTTTCCTGCAATTCTGCCTTGCTTTCAAAGTCTCTTCGTTGCCTTCCCTTAATATATTTGTGGACGTGAGGTATCATTTAAAACTCTGCAGGTTTGTGAATTGCAGTGCCCCTGAGCTCCATTTTTCAACTCGCTTTTTTGGGAGCTGGCCGCAAAAGCGCAGGATTGCTTCAGGCCCTCTTCTGGTTCTGGGGGGCAGGCTGAGCTTGTGCTTAATTCTTCTTCCTGATGGGAAAATAGAGTCACCCGTGCCTGTCCCAACACCTAGAGCTAGTCTCTCATTGGTTCCCCCTCTTCCCGTTCATCCTCAGGACAAATTGCAACCTGTACGGAACAGGAGGTTAAAGGTGCTGATTCTCCAAGGAGGGAGATGGCTAGTAAATCGGCTGGAATGGCGAACCCGAGCAAAGGAGATGAGAAATGAGGTGCGTTTTAGAAAACTTTCCCGATCACACGGTGTACCATCTTCTGGGTTTCTCATGCCTGTTTTCGATGTAGGAAGATGCCCTTGAACCTGGAGATTTGGGACCCATGGGATGGGTATCATGCAGTATTACTTGAAAGGGTCTGCGTTGGCTCACCCAACCTCACCGAACCTCTCAGCCCCAAGAGTGTCCACCCTTATGTCTCAATCAGCTGTGGGTCTAGATATGGTCAATCCAGGTTGCATCACAGCCCCTGAACGAATTTTGTAAGAATTTCTCTCTCTTTCACTGTCTTTGTTTCACTGGTTTTTAAAAGTAATTTATTTTTATAATGGGGTTTAGCTGCTTTTCACGGCTGTGTTTATGCCGCTTTACACCCCCTTGACTCACTTACAGAGAGATATCAATACATAGGTTTGAAGATTCTTACTAGTCAGATATATTCTTGTGCGGTGAATAGGGGGTGTTGAGTCCAGTTCACTGAGCAAGGAGTAGGTCTTTTCTATTACATATTGGGTTTATGGAACGGTATCTGAGCTAATTTGAAACCCTTGTTTTATGCATCACCCCACCTCACCTTTCCCGTTCAGCAGCCATAGTGTGTTTCCTAAACGTGTGACTCTGTTCTGTTTTGCAATTCAGTTCAAGTGTAGCGGTTTTTACATTCCCTCTATAAGTGATATCTTAGGATAAGTGTCTTTTTCTGTGTGACTTATTTCACTTAGAATCGTCGTACCTAAATCCACTCATCGTGCTGCTACTAGCCTTATGACGTTGATTTCATGGCTGAGTGATATTCCATTGTACATGAGGACCACAACTTCTTTATCCATTTTTCTCTTTCCTAGGATATTTAAGGTGTAATGAAGTGGGGGTTCTTGTCAACAGAGCAGCCCTAAACATTGGGGTGCCTGTGTCTTGCTGATTTTTAGTTTTCCCAATTTATACGCCCATGAGTGGAAGTGCCCTATGCTCTCCAAGCTGTGTTTTTTAGATGTTTCAGAACACACCGTACACTTCTCCAGAGTGGCTGTTGGCAATTTACATCCCACCCATCAGCGTAGCAAGGCTCCCATTTCTCCATGGCCGGTCCTGCATTTCTGGTTTGGACACTTTTTTCCGCATGGCCCTTTTGCCCGCTGGGAAGCGAGACTTCTTTGGAGCGCTGATTGGCCTTTCCAGGTTGCTTGGTTGGCCAAAAAGGGCGTATGCGTTTTTTCCTGAATATATTCAGGAAAAAACGCATACGCCCTTTTTGGCCAAGGGCATCATTGTCCACGTTTTGCCGCTTTTCATGTGCTTTCAAGGCGATTCGAATCTACCTCCTGAAATCTGTTTCCTGCAATTCTGCCTTGCTTTCAAAGCCTCTTCGTTGCCTTCCCTTAATATATTTGTGGATGAGAGGTGTCATTTAAAACTCTGCAGATTTGTGAATTGCAGGGCCCCTGAGCTCCATTTTTCAACTCGCTTTTTTGGCAGCTGGCCGCAAAAGCGCAGGATTGCATCAGGCCCTCTTCTGGTTCTGGGGGGCAGGCTGAGCTTGTGCTTAATTCTTCTTCCTGATGGGAAAATAGAGTGACCTGTGCCTGTCCCAACACCTAGAGCTAGTCTCTCATTGGTTCCCCCTCTTCCCGTTCATCCTCAGGACAAATTGCAACCTGTACGGAACAGGAGGTTAAAGGTGCTGATTCTCCAAGGAGGGAGATGGCTAGTAAATCGGCTGGAATGGCGAACCCGAGCAAAGGAGATGAGAAATGAGGTGCGTTTTAGAAACCTTTCCCGATCACACGGTGTACCATCTTCTGGGTTTCTCATGCCTGTTTTCGTTGTAGGAAGACGCCCTTGAACCTGGAGATTTGGGACCCATGGGATGGGTACCATGCAGTATTACTTGAAAGGGTTTGTGCTGGCTCACCCAACCTCACCGAACCTCTCAGCCCCAAGAGTGTCCACCCTTATGTCTCAATCAGATGTGGGTCTAGATATGGTCAATCCAGGTTGCATCACAGCCCCTGAACGAATTTTGTAAGAATTTCTCTCTCTTTCACTGTCTTTGTTTCACGGGTTTTTAAAAGTAATTTATTTTTATAATGGGGTTTAGCTGCTTTTCACGGCTGTGTTTATGCCGCTTTACACCCCCTTGACTCACTTACAGAGAGATATCAATACATAGGTTTGAAGATTCTTACTAGTCAGATATATTCTTGTGCGGTGAATAGGGGGTGTTGAGTCCAGTTCACTGAGCAAGGAGTAGGTCTTGTCTATTACATATTGGGTTTATGGAACGGTATCTGAGCTAATTTGAAACTCTTGTTTTATGCATCACCCCACCTCACCTTTCCCGTTCAGCAGCCATAGTGTGTTTCCTAAACGTGTGACTCTGTTCTGTTTTGCAATTCAGTTCAAGTGTAGCGGTTTTTACATTCCCTCTATAAGTGATATCTTAGGATAAGTGTCTTTTTCTGTGTGACTTATTTCAGTTAGAATCGTCGTACCTAAATCCACTCATCGTGCTGCTACTAGCCTTATGACGTTGATTTCATTGCTGAGTGATATTCCATTGTACATGAGGACCACAACTTCTTTATCCATTTTTCTCTTTCCTAGGATATTTAAGGTGTAATGAAGTGGGGGTTCTTGTCAACAGAGAAGCTCTAAACTTTGGGGTGCCTGTGTCTTGCTGATTTTTAGTTTTCCCAATTTATACGCCCATGAGTGGAAGTGCCCTATGCTCTCCAAGCTGTGTTTTTTAGATGTTTCAGAACACACCGTACACTTCTCCAGAGTGGCTGTTGGCAATTTACATCCCACCCATCAGCGTAACAAGGCTCCCATTTCTCCATGGCCGGTCCTGCATTTCTGGTTTGGACACTTTTTTCCGCATGGCCCTTTTGCCCGCTGGGAAGCCAGACTTCTTTGGAGCGATGATTTGCCTTTCCAGGTTGCTTGGTTGGCCAAAAAGGGCGTATGCGTTTTTTCCTGAATATATTCAGGAAAAAACGCATACGCCCTTTTTGGCCAAGGGCATCACTGTCCACGTTTTGCCGCTTTTCATGTGCTTTCAAGGCGATTCGAATCTACCTCCTGAAATCTGTTTCCTGCAATTCTGCCTTGCTTTCAAAGCCTCTTCGTTGCCTTCCCTTAATATATTTGTGGATGAGAGGTGTCATTTAAAACTCTGCAGATTTGTGAATTGCAGGGCCCCTGAGCTCCATTTTTCAACTCGCTTTTTTGGCAGCTGGCCGCAAAAGCGCAGGATTGCATCAGGCCCTCTTCTGGTTCTGGGGGGCAGGCTGAGCTTGTGCTTAAGTCTTCTTCCTAATGGGAAAATAGAGTGACCTGTGCCTGTCCCAACACCTAGAGCTAGTCTCTCATTGTTTCCCCCTCTTCCCGTTCATCCTCAGGACAAATTGCAACCTGTACGGAACAGGAGGTTAAAGGTGCTGATTCTCCAAGGAGGGAGATGGCTAGTAAATCGGCTGGAATGGCGAACCCGAGCAAAGGAGATGAGAAATGAGGTGCGTTTTAGAAACCTTTCCCGATCACACGGTGTACCATCTTCTGGGTTTCTCATGCCTGTTTTCGTTGTAGGAAGACGCCCTTGAACCTGGAGATTTGGGACCCATGGGATGGGTACCATGCAGTATTACTTGAAAGGGTTTGTGCTGGCTCACCCAACCTCACCGAACCTCTCAGCCCCAAGAGTGTCCACCCTTATGTCTCAATCAGCTGTGGGTCTAGATATGGTCAATCCAGGTTGCATCACAGCCCCTGAACGAATTATGTAAGAATTTCTCTCTCTTTCACTGTCTTTGTTTCACGGGTTTTTAAAAGTAATTTATTTTTATAATGTGGTTTAGCTGCTTTTCACGGCTGTGTTTATGCCGCTTTACACCCCCTTGACTCACTTACAGAGAGATATCAATACATAGATTTGAAGATTCTTACTAGTCAGATATATTCTTGTGCGGTGAATAGGGGGTGTTGAGTCCAGTTCACTGAGCAAGGAATAGGTCTTGTCTATTACATATTGGGTTTATGGAATGGTATCTGAGCTAATTTGAAACCCTTGTTTTATGCATCACCCCACCTCACCTTTCCCGTTCAGCAGCCATAGTGTGTTTCCTAAACGTGTGACTCTGTTCTGTTTTGCAATTCAGTTCAAGTGTAGCGGTTTTTACATTCCCTCTATAAGTGATATCTTAGGATAAGTGTCTTTGTCTGTGTGACTTATTTCACTTAGAATCGTCATACCTAAATCCACTCATCGTGCTGCTACTAGCCTTATGACGTTGATTTCATGGCTGAGTGATATTCCATTGTACATGAGGACCACAACTTCTTTATCCATTTTTCTCTTTCCTAGGATATTTAAGGTGTAATGAAGTGGGGGTTCTTGTCAACAGAGCAGCCCTAAACTTTGGGGTGCCTGTGTCTTGCTGATTTTTAGTTTTCCCAATTTATACGCCCATGAGTGGAAGTGCCCTATGCTCTCCAAGCTGTGTTTTTTAGATGTTTCAGAACACACCGTACACTTCTTCAGAGTGGCTGTTGGCAATTTGCATCCCACCCATCAGCGTAGCAAGGCTCCCATTTCTCCATGGCCGGTCCTGCATTTCTGGTTTGGACACTTTTTTCCGCATGGCCCTTTTGCCCGCTGGGAAGCGAGACTTCTTTGGAGCGCTGATTTGCCTTTCCAGGTGGCTTGGTTGGCCAAAAAGGGCGTATGCGTTTTTTCCTGAATATATTCAGGAAAAAACGCATAGGCCCTTTTTGGCCAAGGGCATCATTGTCCACGTTTTGCCGCTTTTCATGGGCTTTCAAGGCGATTCGAATCTACCTCCTGAAATTTGTTTCCTGCAATTCTGCCTTGCTTTCAAAGTCTCTTCGTTGCCTTCCCTTAATATATTTGTGGACGTGAGGTATCATTTAAAACTCTGCAGGTTTGTGAATTGCAGTGCCCCTGAGCTCCATTTTTCAACTCGCTTTTTTGGGAGCTGGCCGCAAAAGCGCAGGATTGCTTCAGGCCCTCTTCTGGTTCTGGGGGGCAGGCTGAGCTTGTGCTTAATTCTTCTTCCTGATGGGAAAATAGAGTCACCCGTGCCTGTCCCAACACCTAGAGCTAGTCTCTCATTGGTTCCCCCTCTTCCCGTTCATCCTCAGGACAAATTGCAACCTGTACGGAACAGGAGGTTAAAGGTGCTGATTCTCCAAGGAGGGAGATGGCTAGTAAATCGGCTGGAATGGCGAACCCGAGCAAAGGAGATGAGAAATGAGGTGCGTTTTAGAAAACTTTCCCGATCACACGGTGTACCATCTTCTGGGTTTCTCATGCCTGTTTTCGATGTAGGATGATGCCCTTGAACCTGGAGATTTGGGACCCATGGGATGGGTACCATGCAGTATTACTTGAAAGGGTCTGCGTTGGCTCACCCAACCTCACCGAACCTCTCAGCCCCAAGAGTGTCCACCCTTATGTCTCAATCAGCTGTGGGTCTAGATATTGTCAATCCAGGTTGCATCACAGCCCCTGAACGAATTTTGTAAGAATTTCTCTCTCTTTCACTGTCTTTGTTTCACTGGTTTTTAAAAGTAATTTATTTTTATAATGGGGTTTAGCTGCTTTTCACGGCTGTGTTTATGCCGCTTTACACCCCCTTGACTCACTTACGGAGAGATATCAATACATAGGTTTGAAGATTCTTACTAGTCAGATATATTCTTGTGCGGTGAATAGGGGGTGTTGAGTCCAGTTCACTGAGCAAGGAGTAGGTCTTGTCTATTACATATTGGGTTTATGGAACGGTATCTGAGCTAATTTGAAACCCTTGTTTTATGCATCACCCCACCTCACCTTTCCCGTTCAGCAGCCATAGTGTGTTTCCTAAACGTGTGACTCTGTTCTGTTTTGCAATTCAGTTCAAGTGTAGCGGTTTTTACATTCCCTCTATAAGTGATATCTTATGATAAGTGTCTTTTTCTGTGTGACTTATTTCACTTAGAATCGTCGTACCTAAATCCACTCATCGTGCTGCTACTAGCCTTATGACGTTGATTTCATGGCTGAGTGATATTCCATTGTACATGAGGACCCCAACTTCTTTATCCATTTTTCTCTTTCCTAGGATATTTAAGGTGTAATGAAGTGGGGGTTCTTGTCAACAGAGCAGCCCTAAACTTTGGGGTGCCTGTGTCTTGCTGATTTTTAGTTTTCCCAATTTATACGCCCATGAGTGGAAGTGCCCTATGCTCTCCAAGCTGTGTTTTTTAGATGTTTCAGAACACACCGTACACTTCTCCAGAGTGGCTGTTGGCAATTTGCATCCCACCCATCAGCGTAGCAAGGCTCCCATTTCTCCATGGCCGGTCCTGCATTTCTGGTTTGGACACTTTTTTCCGCATGGCCCTTTTGCCCGCTGGGAAGCGAGACTTCTTTGGAGCGCTGATTGGCCTTTCCAGGTTGCTTGGTTGGCCAAAAAGGGCGTATGCGTTTTTTCCTGAATATATTCAGGAAAAAACCGCATACGCCCTTTTTGGCCAAGGGCATCATTGTCCACGTTTTGCCGCTTTTCATGTGCTTTCAAGGCGATTCGAATCTACCTCCTGAAATCTGTTTCCTGCAATTCTGCCTTGCATTCAAAGCCTCTTCGTTTGCCTTCCCTTAATATATTGTGGATGAGAGGTGTCATTTAAAACTCTGCAGATTTGTGAATTGCAGGGCCCCTGAGCTCCATTTTTCAACTCGCTTTTTTGGCAGCTGGCCGCAAAAGCGCAGGATTGCATCAGGCCCTCTTCTGGTTCTGGGGGGCAGGCTGAGCTTGTGCTTAATTCTTCTTCCTGATGGGGAAAATAGAGTGACCTGTGCCTGTCCCAACACCTAGAGCTAGTCTCTCATTGGTTCCCCCTCTTCCCGTTCATCCTCAGGACAAATTGCAACCTGTACGGGAACAGGAGGTTAAAGGTGCTGATTCTCCAAGGAGGGAGATGGCTAGTAAATCGCTGGAATGGCGAACCCGAGCAAAGGAGATGAGAAATGAGGTGCGTTTTAGAAACCTTTCCCGATCACACGGTGTACCATCTTCTGGGTTTCTCATGCCTGTTTTCGTTGTAGGAAGACGCCCTTGAACCTGGAGATTTGGGACCCATCGGGATGGGTACCATGCAGTATTACTTGAAAGGGTTTGTGCTGGCTCACCCAACCTCACCGAACCTCTCAGCCCCAAGAGTGTCCACCCTTATGTCTCAATCAGATGTGGGTCTAGATATGGTCAATCCAGGTTGCATCACAGCCCCTGAACGAATTTTGTAAGAATTTCTCTCTCTTTCACTGTCTTTGTTTCACGGGTTTTTAAAAGTAATTTATTTTTATAATGGGGGTTTAGCTGCTTTTCACGGCTGTGTTTATGCCGCTTTACACCCCCTTGACTCACTTACAGAGAGATATCAATACATAGGTTTGAAGATTCTTACTAGTCAGATATATTCTTGTGCGGTGAATAGGGGGTGTTGAGTCCAGTTTCACTGAGCAAGGAGTAGGTCTTGTCTATTACATATTGGGTTTATGGAACGGTATCTGAGCTAATTTGAAACTCTTGTTTTATGCATCACCCCCACCACACCTTTCCCGTTCAGCAGCCATAGGTGTGTTTCCTAAACGTGTGACTCTGTTCTGTTTTGCAATTCAGTTCAAGTGTAGCGGTTTTTACATTCCCTCTATAAGTGATATCTTAGGATAAGTGTCTTTTTCTGTGTGACTTATTTCAGTTAGGAATCGTCGTACCTAAATCCACTCATCGTGCTGCTACTAGCCTTATGACGTTGATTTCATGGCTGAGTGATATTCCATTGTACATGAGGACCGCACAACTTCTTTATCCATTTTTCTCTTTCCTAGGATATTTAAGGTGTAATGAAGTGGGGGTTCTTGTCAACAGAGAAGCTCTAATCTTTGGGGGTGCCTGTGTCTTGCTGATTTTTAGTTTTTCCCAATTTATACGCCCATGAGTGGAAGTGCCCTATGCTCTCAAGCTGTGTTTTTTAGATGTTTCAGAACACACCGTACACTTCTCCAGAGTGGCTGTTGGCAATTTACATCCCACCCATCAGCGTAACAAGGCTCCCATTTCTCCATGGCCGGTCCTGCATTTCTGGTTTGGACACTTTTTTCCGCATGGCCCTTTTGCCCGCTGGGAAGCCAGACTTCTTTGGAGCGATGATTTGCCTTTCCAGGTTGCTTGGTTGGCCAAAAAGGGCGTATGCGTTTTTTCCTGAATATATTCAGGAAAAAACGCATACGCCCTTTTTGGCCAAGGGCATCACTGTCCACGTTTTGCCGCTTTTCATGTGCTTTCAAGGCGATTCGAATCTACCTCCTGAAATCTGTTTCCTGCAATTCTGCCTTGCTTTCAAAGCCTCTTCGTTGCCTTCCCTTAATATATTTGTGGATGAGAGGTGTCATTTAAAACTCTGCAGATTTGTGAATTGCAGGGCCCCTGAGCTCCATTTTTCAACTCGCTTTTTTGGCAGCTGGCCGCAAAAGCGCAGGATTGCATCAGGCCCTCTTCTGGTTCTGGGGGGCAGGCTGAGCTTGTGCTTAAGTCTTCTTCCTAATGGGAAAATAGAGTGACCTGTGCCTGTCCCAACACCTAGAGCTAGTCTCTCATTGTTTCCCCCTCTTCCCGTTCATCCTCAGGACAAATTGCAACCTGTACGGAACAGGAGGTTAAAGGTGCTGATTCTCCAAGGAGGGAGATGGCTAGTAAATCGGCTGGAATGGCGAACCCGAGCAAAGGAGATGAGAAATGAGGTGCGTTTTAGAAACCTTTCCCGATCACACGGTGTACCATCTTCTGGGTTTCTCATGCCTGTTTTCATTGTAGGAAGACGCCCTTGAACCTGGAGATTTGGGACCCATGGGATGGGTACCATGCAGTATTACTTGAAAGGGTTTGTGCTGGCTCACCCAAACTCACCGAACCTCTCAGCCCCAAGAGTGTCCACCCTTATGTCTCAATCAGCTGTGGGTCTAGATATGGTCAATCCAGGTTGCATCACAGCCCCTGAACGAATTATGTAAGAATTTCTCTCTCTTTCACTGTCTTTGTTTCACGGGTTTTTAAAAGTAATTTATTTTTATAATGTGGTTTAGCTGCTTTTCACGGCTGTGTTTATGCCGCTTTACACCCCCTTGACTCACTTACAGAGAGATATCAATACATAGATTT
The DNA here is from genome assembly GCF_949987535.1 of Balaenoptera acutorostrata. Lineage (NCBI taxonomy): Eukaryota > Metazoa > Chordata > Mammalia > Artiodactyla > Balaenopteridae > Balaenoptera > Balaenoptera acutorostrata. The sequence goes on from NW_026646383.1 coordinate 169,196, forward strand.
GAAGATTCTTACTAGTCAGATATATTCTTGTGCGGTGAATAGGGGGTGTTGAGTCCAGTTCACTGAGCAAGGAATAGGTCTTTTCTATTACATATTGGGTTTATGGAATGGTATCTGAGCTAATTTGAAACCCTTGTTTTATGCATCACCCCACCTCACCTTTCCCGTTCAGCAGCCATAGTGTGTTTCCTAAACGTGTGACTCTGTTCTGTTTTGCAATTCAGTTCAAGTGTAGCGGTTTTTACATTCCCTCTATAAGTGATATCTTAGGATAAGTGTCTTTGTCTGTGTGACTTATTTCACTTAGAATCGTCATACCTAAATCCACTCATCGTGCTGCTACTAGCCTTATGACGTTGATTTCATGGCTGAGTGATATTCCATTGTACATGAGGACCACAACTTCTTTATCCATTTTTCTCTTTCCTAGGATATTTAAGGTGTAATGAAGTGGGGGTTCTTGTCAACAGAGCAGCCCTAAACTTTGGGGTGCCTGTGTCTTGCTGATTTTTAGTTTTCCCAATTTATACGCCCATGAGTGGAAGTGCCCTATGCTCTCCAAGCTGTGTTTTTTAGATGTTTCAGAACACACCGTACACTTCTTCAGAGTGGCTGTTGGCAATTTGCATCCCACCCATCAGCGTAGCAAGGCTCCCATTTCTCCATGGCCGGTCCTGCATTTCTGGTTTGGACACTTTTTTCCGCATGGCCCTTTTGCCCGCTGGGAAGCGAGACTTCTTTGGAGCGCTGATTTGCCTTTCCAGGTGGCTTGGTTGGCCAAAAAGGGCGTATGCGTTTTTTCCTGAATATATTCAGGAAAAAACGCATAGGCCCTTTTTGGCCAAGGGCATCATTGTCCACGTTTTGCCGCTTTTCATGGGCTTTCAAGGCGATTCGAATCTACCTCCTGAAATTTGTTTCCTGCAATTCTGCCTTGCTTTCAAAGTCTCTTCGTTGCCTTCCCTTAATATATTTGTGGACGTGAGGTATCATTTAAAACTCTGCAGGTTTGTGAATTGCAGTGCCCCTGAGCTCCATTTTTCAACTCGCTTTTTTGGGAGCTGGCCGCAAAAGCGCAGGATTGCTTCAGGCCCTCTTCTGGTTCTGGGGGGCAGGCTGAGCTTGTGCTTAATTCTTCTTCCTGATGGGAAAATAGAGTCACCCGTGCCTGTCCCAACACCTAGAGCTAGTCTCTCATTGGTTCCCCCTCTTCCCGTTCATCCTCAGGACAAATTGCAACCTGTACGGAACAGGAGGTTAAAGGTGCTGATTCTCCAAGGAGGGAGATGGCTAGTAAATCGGCTGGAATGGCGAACCCGAGCAAAGGAGATGAGAAATGAGGTGCGTTTTAGAAAACTTTCCCGATCACACGGTGTACCATCTTCTGGGTTTCTCATGCCTGTTTTCGATGTAGGATGATGCCCTTGAACCTGGAGATTTGGGACCCATGGGATGGGTACCATGCAGTATTACTTGAAAGGGTCTGCGTTGGCTCACCCAACCTCACCGAACCTCTCAGCCCCAAGAGTGTCCACCCTTATGTCTCAATCAGCTGTGGGTCTAGATATTGTCAATCCAGGTTGCATCACAGCCCCTGAACGAATTTTGTAAGAATTTCTCTCTCTTTCACTGTCTTTGTTTCACTGGTTTTTAAAAGTAATTTATTTTTATAATGGGGTTTAGCTGCTTTTCACGGCTGTGTTTATGCCGCTTTACACCCCCTTGACTCACTTACGGAGAGATATCAATACATAGGTTTGAAGATTCTTACTAGTCAGATATATTCTTGTGCGGTGAATAGGGGGTGTTGAGTCCAGTTCACAGAGCAAGGAGTAGGTCTTGTCTATTACATATTGGGTTTATGGAACGGTATCTGAGCTAATTTGAAACCCTTGTTTTATGCATCACCCCACCTCACCTTTCCCGTTCAGCAGCCATAGTGTGTTTCCTAAACGTGTGACTCTGTTCTGTTTTGCAATTCAGTTCAAGTGTAGCGGTTTTTACATTCCCTCTATAAGTGATATCTTAGGATAAGTGTCTTTTTCTGTGTGACTTATTTCACTTAGAATCGTCGTACCTAAATCCACTCATCGTGCTGCTACTAGCCTTATGACGTTGATTTCATGGCTGAGTGATATTCCATTGTACATGAGGACCCGAACTTCTTTATCCATTTTTCTCTTTCCTAGGATATTTAAGGTGTAATGAAGTAGGGGTTCTTGTCAACAGAGCAGCCCTAAACTTTGGGGTGCCTGTGTCTTGCTGATTTTTAGTTTTCCCAATTTATACGCCCATGAGTGGAAGTGCCCTATGCTCTCCAAGCTGTGTTTTTTAGATGTTTCAGAACACACCGTACACTTCTCCAGAGTGGCTGTTGGCAATTTACATCCCACCCATCAGCGTAGCAAGGCTCCCATTTCTCCATGGCCGGTCCTGCATTTCTGGTTTGGACACTTTTTTCCGCATGGCCCTTTTGCCCGCTGGGAAGCGAGACTTCTTTGAGCGATGATTTGCCTTTCCAGGTTGCTTGGTTGGCCAAAAAGGGCGCATGCGTTTTTTCCTGAATATATTCAGGAAAAAACGTATACGCCCTTTTTGGCCAAGGGCATCATTGTCCACGTTTTGCCCCTTTTCATGTGCTTTCAAGGCGATTCGAATCTACCTCCTGAAATCTGTTTCCTGCAATTCTGCCTTGCATTCAAAGCCTCTTCGTTGCCTTCCCTTAATATATTTGTGGACGAGAGGTATCATTTAAAACTCTGCAGGTTTTTGAATTGCAGGGCCCCTGAGCTCCATTTTTCAACTCGCTTTTTTGGGAGCTGGCCACAAAAGCGCAGGATTGCATCAGGCCCTCTTCTGGTTCTGGGCGGCAGGCTGAGCTTGTGCTTAATTCTTCTTCCTGATGGGAAAATAGAGTGACCTGTGCCTGTCCCAACACCTAGAGCTAGTCTCTCATTGGTTCCCCCTCTTCCCGTTCATCCTCAGGACAAATTGCAACCTGTACGGAACAGGAGGTTAAAGGTGCTGATTCTCCAAGGAGGGAGATGGCTAGTAAATCGGCTGGAATGTCGAACCCGAGCAAAGGAGATGAGAAATGAGGTGCGTTTTAGAAACCTTTCCCGATCACACGGTGTACCATCTTCTGGGTTTCTCATGCCTGTTTTCGTTGTAGGAAGACGCCCTTGAACCTGGAGATTTGGGACCCATGGGATGGGTACCATGCAGTATTACTTGAAAGGGTCTGTGCTGGCTCACCCAACCTCACCAAACCTCTCAGCCCCAAGAGTGTCCACCCTTATGTCTCAATCAGCTGTGGGTCTAGATATGGTCAATCCAGGTTGCATCACAGCCCCTGAACGAATTTTGTAAGAATTTCTCTCTCTTTCACTGTCTTTGTTTCACGGGTTTTGAAAAGTAATTTATTTTTATAATGGGGTTTAGCTGCTTTTCACGGCTGTGTTTATGCCGCTTTACACCCCCTTGACTCCCTTACAGAGAGATATCAATACATAGGTTTGAAGATTCTTACTAGTCAGATATATTCTTGTGCGGTGAATAGGGGGTGTTGAGTCCAGTTCACTGAGCAAGGAGTAGGTCTTGTCTATTACATATTGGGTTTATGGAACGGTATCGGAGCTAATTTGAAACCCTTGTTTTATGCATCACCCCACCTCACCTTTCCCGTTCAGCAGCCATAGTGTGTTTTCTGAACGTGTGACTTTCTTCTCTTTTGTAATTCAGTTCAAGTGTAGCGGTTTTTACATTCCCTCTATAAGTGATATCTTATGATAAGTGTCTTTTTCTGTGTGACTTATTTCACTTAGAATCGTCATACCTAAATCCACTCATCGTGCTGCTACTAACCTTATGACGTTGATTTCATGGCTGAGTGATATTCCATTGTACATGAGGACCACAACTTCTTTATGCATTTTTCTCTTTCCTAGGATATATAAGGTGTAATGTCGTGGGGATTCTTGTCAACAGAGCAGCCCTAAACTTTGGGGTGCCTGTGTCTTGCTGATGTTTAGTTTTCCCAATTTATACGCCCATGAATGGAAGTGCCCTATGCTCTCCAAGCTGTGTTTTTTAGATGTTTCAGGACACACCGTACACTTCTCCAGAGTGGCTGTTGGCAATTTACATCCCGCCCATCAGCATAGCAATGCTCTCATTTCTCCATGGCCGGTCCTGCATTTCTGGTTTGGACACTTTTTTCCGCATGGCCCTTTTGCCCGCTGGGAAGCGAGACTTCTTTGGAGCGCTGATGTGCCTTTCCAGGTTGCTTGGTTGGCCAAAAAGGGCGTATCCGTTTTTTCCTGAATATATTCAGGAAAAAACGCATACGCACTTTTTGGCCAAGGGCATCATTGTCCACGTTTTGCCGCTTTTCAGGTGCTTTCAAGGCGATTCGAATCTACCTCCTGAAATCTGTTTCCTGCAATTCTGCCTTGCTTTCAAAGCCTCTTCGTTGCCTTCCCTTAATATATTTGTGGACGAGAGGTATCATTTAAAACTCTGCAGGTTTGTGAATTGCAGGGCCCCTGAGCTCCATTTTTCAACTCGCTTTTTTGGGAGCTGGCCGCAAAAGCGCAGGATTGCATCAGGCCCTCTTCTGGTTCTGGGGGGCAGGCTGAGCTTGTGCTTAATTCTTCTTCCTGATGGGAAAATAGAGTGACCTGTGCCTGTCCCAACACCTAGAGCTAGTCTCTCATTGGTTCCCCCTCTTCCCGTTCATCCTCAGGACAAATTGCAACCTGTACGGAACAGGAGGTTAAAGGTGCTGATTCTCCAAGGAGGGAGATGGCTAGTAAATCGGCTGGAATGGCGAACCCGAGCACAAGGAGATGAGAAATGAGGTGCGTTTTATAAACCTTTCCCGATCACACGGTGTACCATCTTCTGGGTTTCTCATGCCTGTTTTCGTTGTAGGAAGACGCCCTTGAACCTGGAGATTTGGGACCCATGGGATGGGTACCATGCAGTATTACTTGAAAGGGTCTGTGCTGGCTCACCCAACCTCACCAAATCTCTCAGCCCCAAGAGTGTCCACCCTTATGTCTCAATCAGCTGTGGGTCTAGATATGGTCAATCCAGGTTGCATCACAGCCCCTGAACGAATTTTGTAAGAATTTCTCTCTCTTTCACTGTCTTTGTTTCACGGGTTTTTAAAAGCAATTTATTTTTATAATGGGGTTTAGCTGCTTTTCACGGCTGTGTTTATGCCTCTTTACACCCCCTTGACTCACTTACAGAGAGATATCAATAAATAGGTTTGAAGATTCTTACTAGTCAGATATATTCTTGTGCGGTGAATAGGGGGTGTTGAGTCCAGTTCACTTAGCAAGGAATAGGTCTTGTCTATTACATATTGGGTTTATGGAACGGTATCTGAGCTAATTTGAAACCCTTGTTTTATGCATCACCCCACCTCACCTTTCCCGTTCAGCAGCCATAGTGTGTTTCCTAAACGTGTGACTCTGTTCTGTTTTGCAATTCAGTTCAAGTGTAGCGGTTTTTACATTCCCTCTATAAGTGATATCTTAGGATAAGTGTCTTTTTCTGTGTGACTTATTTCACTTAGAATCGTCGTACCTAAATCCACTCATCGTGCTGCTACTAGCCTTATGACGTTGATTTCATGGCTGAGTGATATTCCATTGTACATGAGGACCACAACTTCTTTATCCATTTTTCTCTTTCCTAGGATATTTAAGGTGTAATGAAGTGGGGGTTCTTGTCAACAGAGCAGCCCTAAACTTTGGGGTGCCTGTGTCTTGCTGATTTTTAGTTTTCCCAATTTATACGCCCATGAGTGGAAGTGCCCTATGCTCTCCAAGCTGTGTTTTTTAGATGTTTCAGAACACACCGTACACTTCTTCAGAGTGGCTGTTGGCAATTTGCATCCCACCCATCAGCGTAGCAAGGCTCCCATTTCTCCATGGCCGGTCCTGCATTTCTGGTTTGGACACTTTTTTCCGCATGGCCCTTTTGCCCGCTGGGAAGCGAGACTTCTTTGGAGCGCTGATTTGCCTTTCCAGGTGGCTTGGTTGGCCAAAAAGGGCGTATGCGTTTTTTCCTGAATATATTCAGGAAAAAACGCATAGGCCCTTTTTGGCCAAGGGCATCATTGTCCACGTTTTGCCGCTTTTCATGGGCTTTCAAGGCGATTCGAATCTACCTCCTGAAATTTGTTTCCTGCAATTCTGCCTTGCTTTCAAAGTCTCTTCGTTGCCTTCCCTTAATATATTTGTGGACGTGAGGTATCATTTAAAACTCTGCAGGTTTGTGAATTGCAGTGCCCCTGAGCTCCATTTTTCAACTCGCTTTTTTGGGAGCTGGCCGCAAAAGCGCAGGATTGCTTCAGGCCCTCTTCTGGTTCTGGGGGGCAGGCTGAGCTTGTGCTTAATTCTTCTTCCTGATGGGAAAATAGAGTCACCTGTGCCTGTCCCAACACCTAGAGCTAGTCTCTCATTGGTTCCCCCTCTTCCCGTTCATCCTCAGGACAAATTGCAACCTGTACGGAACAGGAGGTTAAAGGTGCTGATTCTCCAAGGAGGGAGATGGCTAGTAAATCGGCTGGAATGGCGAACCCGAGCAAAGGAGATGAGAAATGAGGTGCGTTTTAGAAAACTTTCCCGATCACACGGTGTACCATCTTCTGGGTTTCTCATGCCTGTTTTCGATGTAGGATGATGCCCTTGAACCTGGAGATTTGGGACCCATGGGATGGGTACCATGCAGTATTACTTGAAAGGGTCTGCATTGGCTCACCCAACCTCACCGAACCTCTCAGCCCCAAGAGTGTCCACCCTTATGTCTCAATCAGCTGTGGGTCTAGATATGGTCAATCCAGGTTGCATCACAGCCCCTGAACGAATTTTGTAAGAATTTCTCTCTCTTTCACTGTCTTTGTTTCACTGGTTTTTAAAAGTAATTTATTTTTATAATGGGGTTTAGCTGCTTTTCACGGCTGTGTTTATGCCGCTTTACACCCCCTTGACTCACTTACGGAGAGATATCAATACATAGGTTTGAAGATTCTTACTAGTCAGATATATTCTTGTGCGGTGAATAGGGGGTGTTGAGTCCAGTTCACTGAGCAAGGAGTAGGTCTTGTCTATTACATATTGGGTTTATGGAACGGTATCTGAGCTAATTTGAAACCCTTGTTTTATGCATCACCCCACCTCACCTTTCCCGTTCAGCAGCCATAGTGTGTTTCCTAAACGTGTGACTCTGTTCTGTTTTGCAATTCAGTTCAAGTGTAGCGGTTTTTACATTCCCTCTATAAGTGATATCTTAGGATAAGTGTCTTTTTCTGTGTGACTTATTTCACTTAGAATCGTCGTACCTAAATCCACTCATCGTGCTGCTACTAGCCTTATGACGTTGATTTCATGGCTGAGTGATATTCCATTGTACATGAGGACCCGAACTTCTTTATCCATTTTTCTCTTTCCTAGGATATTTAAGGTGTAATGAAGTAGGGGTTCTTGTCAACAGAGCAGCCCTAAACTTTGGGGTGCCTGTGTCTTGCTGATTTTTAGTTTTCCCAATTTATACGCCCATGAGTGGAAGTGCCCTATGCTCTCCAAGCTGTGTTTTTTAGATGTTTCAGAACACACCGTACACTTCTCCAGAGTGGCTGTTGGCAATTTACATCCCACCCATCAGCGTAGCAAGGCTCCCATTTCTCCATGGCCGGTCCTGCATTTCTGGTTTGGACACTTTTTTCCACATGGCCCTTTTGCCCGCTGGGAAGCGAGACTTCTTTGAGCGATGATTTGCCTTTCCAGGTTGCTTGGTTGGCCAAAAAGGGCGCATGCGTTTTTTCCTGAATATATTCAGGAAAAAACGTATACGCCCTTTTTGGCCAAGGGCATCATTGTCCACGTTTTGCCCCTTTTCATGTGCTTTCAAGGCGATTCGAATCTACCTCCTGAAATCTGTTTCCTGCAATTCTGCCTTGCATTCAAAGCCTCTTCGTTGCCTTCCCTTAATATATTTGTGGACGAGAGGTATCATTTAAAACTCTGCAGGTTTTTGAATTGCAGGGCCCCTGAGCTCCATTTTTCAACTCGCTTTTTTGGGAGCTGGCCACAAAAGCGCAGGATTGCATCAGGCCCTCTTCTGGTTCTGGGCGGCAGGCTGAGCTTGTGCTTAATTCTTCTTCCTGATGGGAAAATAGAGTGACCTGTGCCTGTCCCAACACCTAGAGCTAGTCTCTCATTGGTTCCCCCTCTTCCCGTTCATCCTCAGGACAAATTGCAACCTGTACGGAACAGGAGGTTAAAGGTGCTGATTCTCCAAGGAGGGAGATGGCTAGTAAATCGGCTGGAATGGCGAACCCGAGCAAAGGAGATGAGAAATGAGGTGCGTTTTAGAAACCTTTCCCGATCACACGGTGTACCATCTTCTGGGTTTCTCATGCCTGTTATCGTTGTAGGAAGACGCCCTTGAACCTGGAGATTTGGGACCCATGGGATGGGTACCATGCAGTATTACTTGAAAGGGTCTGTGCTGGCTCACCCAACCTCACCAAACCTCTCAGCCCCAAGAGTGTCCACCCTTATGTCTCAATCAGCTGTGGGTCTAGATATGGTCAATCCAGGTTGCATCACAGCCCCTGAACGAATTTTGTAAGAATTTCTCTCTCTTTCACTGTCTTTGTTTCACGGGTTTTTAAAAGTAATTTATTTTTATAATGGGGTTTAGCTGCTTTTCACGGCTGTGTTTATGCCGCTTTACACACCCTTGACTCCCTTACAGAGAGATATCAATACATAGGTTTGAAGATTCTTACTAGTCAGATATATTCTTGTGCGGTGAATAGGGGGTGTTGAGTCCAGTTCACTGAGCAAGGAGTAGGTCTTGTCTATTACACATTGGGTTTATGGAACGGTATCGGAGCTAATTTGAAACCCTTGTTTTATGCATCACCCCACCTCACCTTTCCCGTTCAGCAGCCATAGTGTGTTTTCTGAACGTGTGACTCTCTTCTCTTTTGTAATTCAGTTCAAGTGTAGCGGTTTTTACATTCCCTCTATAAGTGATATCTTATGATGAGTGTCTTTTTCTGTGTGACTTATTTCACTTAGAATCGTCATACCTAAATCCACTCATCGTGCTGCTACTAACCTTATGACGTTGATTTCATGGCTGAGTGATATTCCATTGTACATGAGGACCACAACTTCTTTATGCATTTTTCTCTTTCCTAGGATATATAAGGTGTAATGTCGTGGGGATTCTTGTCAACAGAGCAGCCCTAAACTTTGGGGTGCCTGTGTCTTGCTGATTTTTAGTTTTCCCAATTTATACGCCCATGAATGGAAGTGCCCTATGCTCTCCAAGCTGTGTTTTTTAGATGTTTCAGGACACACCGTACACTTCTCCAGAGTGGCTGTTGGCAATTTACATCCCGCCCATCAGCATAGCAATGCTCTCATTTCTCCATGGCCGGTCCTGCATTTCTGGTTTGGACACTTTTTTCCGCATGGCCCTTTTGCCCGCTGGGAAGCGAGACTTCTTTGGAGCGCTGATTTGCCTTTCCAGGTTGCTTGGTTGGCCAAAAAGGGCGTATCCGTTTTTTCCTGAATATATTCAGGAAAAAACGCATACGCCCTTTTTGGCCAAGGGCATCATTGTCCACGTTTTGCCGCTTTTCAGGTGCTTTCAAGGCGATTCGAATCTACCTCCTGAAATCTGTTTCCTGCAATTCTGCCTTGCTTTCAAAGCCTCTTCGTTGCCTTCCCTTAATATATTTGTGGACGAGAGGTATCATTTAAAACTCTGCAGGTTTGTGAATTGCAGGGCCCCTGAGCTCCATTTTTCAACTCGCTTTTTTGGGAGCTGGCCGCAAAAGCGCAGGATTGCATCAGACCCTCTTCTGGTTCTGGGGGGCAGGCTGAGCTTGTGCTTAATTCTTCTTCCTGATGGGAAAATAGAGTGACCTGTGCCTGTCCCAACACCTAGAGCTAGTCTCTCATTGGTTCCCCCTCTTCCCGTTCATCCTCAGGACAAATTGCAACCTGTACGGAACAGGAGGTTAAAGGTGCTGATTCTCCAAGGAGGGAGATGGCTAGTAAATCGGCTGGAATGGCGAACCCGAGCACAAGGAGATGAGAAATGAGGTGCGTTTTAGAAACCTTTCCCGATCACACGGTGTACCATCTTCTGGGTTTCTCATGCCTGTTTTCGTTGTAGGAAGACGCCCTTGAACCTGGAGATTTGGGACCCATGGGATGGGTACCATGCAGTATTACTTGAAAGGGTCTGTGCTGGCTCACCCAACCTCACCAAACCTCTCAGCCCCAAGAGTGTCCACCCTTATGTCTCAATCAGCTGTGGGTCTAGATATGGTCAATCCAGGTTGCATCACAGCCCCTGAACGAATTTTGTAAGAATTTCTCTCTCTTTCACTGTCTTTGTTTCACGGGTTTTGAAAAGTAATTTATTTTTATAATGGGGTTTAGCTGCTTTTCACGGCTGTGTTTATGCCTCTTTACACCCCCTTGACTCACTTACAGAGAGATATCAATACATAGGTTTGAAGATTCTTACTAGTCAGATATATTCTTGTGCGGTGAATAGGGGGTGTTGAGTCCAGTTCACAGAGCAAGGAATAGGTCTTGTCTATTACATATTGGGTTTATGGAACGGTATCTGAGCTAATTTGAAACGCTTGTTTTATGCATCACCCCACCTCACCTTTCCCGTTCAGCAGCCATAGTGTGTTTCCTAAACGTGTGACTCTGTTCTGTTTTGCAATTCAGTTCAAGTGTAGCGGATTTACATTCCCTCTCTAAGTGATATCTTAGGATAAGTGTCTTTTTCTGTGTGACTTATTTCACTTAGAATCGTCGTACCTAAATCCACTCATCGTGCTGCTACTAGCCTTATGACGTTGATTTCATGGCTGAGTGATATTCCATTGTACATGAGGACCACAACTTCTTTATCCATTTTTCTCTTTCCTAGGATATTTAAGGTGTAATGAAGTGGGGGTTCTTGTCAACAGAGCAGCCCTAAACTTTGGGGTGCCTGTGTCTTGCTGATTTTTAGTTTTCCCAATTTATACGCCCATGAGTGGAAGTGCCCTATGCTCTCCAAGCTGTGTTTTTTAGATGTTTCATAACACACCGTACACTTCTCCAGAGTGGCTGTTGGCAATTTACATCCCACCCATCAGTGTAGCAAGGCTCCCATTTCTCCATGGCTGGTCCTGCATTTCTGCTTTGGACAGTTTTTTCCGCATGGCCCTTTTGCCCGCTGGGAAGCGAGACTTCTTTGGAGCGCTGATTTGCCTTTCCAGGTTGCTTGGTTGGCCAAAAAGGGCGTATGCGTTTTTTCCTGAATATATTCAGGAAAAAACGCATACGCCCTTTTTGGCCAAGGGCATCATTGTCCACGTTTTGCCGCTTTTCATGTGCTTTCAAGGCGATTCGAATCTACCTCCTGAAATCTGTTTCCTGCAATTCTGCCTTGCTTTCAAAGCCTCTTCGTTGCCTTCCCTTAATATATTTGTGGACGAGAGGTATCATTTAAAACTCTGCAGGTTTGTGAATTGCAGGGCCCCTGAGCTCCATTTTTCAACTCGCTTTTTTGGGAGCTGGCCGCAAAAGCGCAGGATTGCATCAGACCCTCTTCTGGTTCTGGGGGGCAGGCTGAGCTTGTGCTTAATTCTTCTTCCTAATGGGAAAATAGAGTGACCTGTGCCTGTCCCAACACCTAGAGCTAGTCTCTCATTGGTTCCCCCTCTTCCCGTTCATCCTCAGGACAAATTGCAACCTGTACGGAACAGGAGGTTAAAGGTGCTGATTCTCCAAGGAGGGAGATGGCTAGTAAATCGGCTGGAATGGCGAACCCGAGCACAAGGAGATGAGAAATGAGGTGCATTTTAGAAACCTTTCCCGATCACACGGTGTACCATCTTCTGGGTTTCTCATGCCTGTTTTCGTTGTAGGAAGACGCCCTTGAACCTGGAGATTTGGGACCCATGGGATGGGTACCATGCAGTATTACTTGAAAGGGTCTGCGTTGGCTCACCCAACCTCACCGAACCTCTCAGCCCCAAGAGTGTCCACCCTTATGTCTCAATCAGCTGTGGGTCTAGATATGGTCAATCCAGGTTGCATCACAGCCCCTGAACGAATTTTGTAAGAATTTCTCTCTCTTTCACTGTCTTTGTTTCACGGGTTTTTAAAAGTAATTTATTTTTATAATGGGGTTTAGCTGCTTTTCACGGCTGTGTTTATGCCGCTTTACACACCCTTGACTCCCTTACAGAGAGATATCAATACATAGGTTTGAAGATTCTTACTAGTCAGATATATTCTTGTGCGGTGAATAGGGGGTGTTGAGTCCAGTTCACTGAGCAAGGAGTAGGTCTTGTCTATTACATATTGGGTTTATGGAACGGTATCGGAGCTAATTTGAAACCCTTGTTTTATGCATCACCCCACCTCACCTTTCCCGTTCAGCAGCCATAGTGTGTTTTCTGAACGTGTGACTCTCTTCTCTTTTGTAATTCAGTTCAAGTGTAGCGGTTTTTACATTCCCTCTATAAGTGATGTCTTATGATAAGTGTCTTTTTCTGTGTGATTTATTTCACTTAGAATCGTCATACCTAAATCCACTCATCGTGCTGCTACTAGCCTTATGACGTTGATTTCATGGCTGAGTGATATTCCATTGTACATGAGGACCACAACTTCTTTATGCATTTTTCTCTTTCCTAGGATATATAAGGTGTAATGTCGTGGGGATTCTTGTCAACAGAGCAGCCCTAAACTTTGGGGTGCCTGTGTCTTGCTGATTTTTAGTTTTCCCAATTTATACGCCCATGAGTGGAAGTGCCCTATGCTCTCCAAGCTGTGTTTTTTAGATGTTTCAGGACACACCGTACACTTCTCCAGAGTGGCTGTTGGCAATTTACATCCCGCCCATAAGCATAGCAATGCTCGCATTTCTCCATGGCCGGTCCTGCATTTCTGGTTTGGACACTTTTTTCCGCATGGCCCTTTTGCCCGCTGGGAAGCGAGACTTCTTTGGAGCGCTGATTTGCCTTTCCAGGTTGCTTGGTTGGCCAAAAAGGGCGTATGCGTTTTTTCCTGAATATATTCAGGAAAAAACGCATACGCCCTTTTTGGCCAAGGGCATCATTGTCCACGTTTTGCCGCTTTTCAGGTGCTTTCAAGGCGATTCGAATCTACCTCCTGAAATCTGTTTCCTGCAATTCTGCCTTGCTTTCAAAGCCTCTTCGTTGCCTTCCCTTAATATATTTGTGGACGAGAGGTATCATTTAAAACTCTGCAGGTTTGTGAATTGCAGTGCCCCTGAGCTCCATTTTTCAACTCGCTTTTTTGGGAGCTGGCCGCAAAAGCGCAGGATTGCTTCAGGCCCTCTTCTGGTTCTGGGGGGCAGGCTGAGCTTGTGCTTAATTCTTCTTCCTGATGGGAAAATAGAGTGACCTGTGCCTGTCCCAACACCTAGAGCTAATCTCTCATTGGTTCCCCCTCTTCCCGTTCATCTTCAGGACAAATTGCAACCTGTACGGAACAGGAGGTTAAAGGTGCTGATTCTCCAAGGAGGGAGATGGCTAGTAAATCGGCTGGAATGGTGAACCCGAGCAAAGGAGATGAGAAATGAGGTGCGTTTTAGAAACCTTTCCCGATCACACGGTGTACCATCTTCTGGGTTTCTCATGCCTGTTTTCGATGTAGGAAGATGCCCTTGAACCTGGAGATTTGGGACCCATGGGATGGGAACCATGCAGTATTACTTGAAGGGGTCTGCGTTGGCTCACCCAACCTCACCGAACCTCTCAGCCCCAAGAGTGTCCACCCTTATGTCTCAATCAGCTGTGGGTTTAGATATGGTCAATCCAGGTTGCATCACAGCCCCTGAACGAATTTTGGAAGAATTTCTCTCTCTTTCACTGTCTTTGTTTCACGGGTTTTGAAAAGTAATTTATTTTTATAATGGGGTTTAGCTGCTTTTCACGGCTGTGTTTATGCCGCTTTACACCCCCTTGACTCACTTACAGAGAGATATCAATACATAGGTTTGAAGACTCTTACTAGTCAGATATATTCTTGTGCGGTGAATAGGGGGTGTTGAGTCCACTTCACTGAGCAAGGAGTAGGTCTTGTCTATTACATATTGGGTTTATGGAACGGTATCTGAGCTAATTAGAAACCCTTGTTTTATGCATCACCCCACCTCACCTTTCCCGTTCAGCAGCCATAGTGTGTTTTCTGAACGTGTGACTCTGTTGTGTTTTGTAATTCAGTTCAAGTGTAGCGGTTTTTATATTCCCTCTATAAGTGATATCTTATGATAAGTGTCTTTTTCTGTGTGACTTATTTCACTTAGAATCGTCATACCTAAATCCACTCATCGTGCTGCTACTAGGCTTATGACGTGGATTTCATGGCTGAGTGATATTCCATTGTACATGAGGACCACAACTTCTTTATCCACTTTTCTCTTTCCTAGGATATTTAAGGTGTAATGAAGTAGGGGTTCTTGTCAACAGAGCAGCATTAAACTTTGGGGTGCCTGTGTCTTGCTGATTTTTAGTTTTCCCAATTTATACACCCATGAGTGGAAGTGCCCTATGCTCTCTAAGCTGTGTTTTTTAGATGTTTCAGGACACACCATACACTTCTCCAGAATGGCTGTTGTCAATTTACATCCCGCCCATCAGCTTAGCAAGGCTCCCATTTCTCCATGGCCTGTCCTGCATTTCTGGTTTTGACACTTTTTTCAGCATGGCCCTTTTGCCCGATGGGAAGCGAGAGTAGTTTGTAGCGCTGATTTGCCTTTCCAGGTTGCTTGGTTGGCCAAAAAGGGCGTATGCGTTTTTTCCTGAATGTATTCAGGAAAAAACGCATACGCCCTTTTTGGCCAAGGACATCATTGTCCACGTTTTGCCGCTTTTCATGTGCTTTCAAGGCGATTCGAATCTACCTCCTGAAATCCGTTTCCTGCAATTCTGCCTTGCTTTCAAATCCTCTTCGTTGCCTTCCCTCAATATATTTGTGGACGATTGTTAACATTTATAACTCTGCAGGTTTGTGAATTGCAGTGCCCCTGAGCTCCATTTTTCAACTCGGTTTTTGGGAGCTAGCCGCAAAGTGAAGGATTGCTTCAGGACCTCTTTTGGTTCTGGGGTCTGGCTGAGCTTGTGGTTAATTCTTCTTCCTGATGGGAAAATAGAGTGACCTGTGCCTGTCCCAACACCTAGAGCTAGTGTCTCATTGGTTCCCCCTCTTCCCGTTCATCCTCAGGACAAATTGCAACCTGTACGTAAGAGGAGGTTAAAGGTGTTGAATCTCCAAGGACGGAGATGGCTAGTAAAACGGTTGGAATGGCGAACCCGAACACAAGGTGATGAGAAATGAGGTGCGTTTTGGAAACCTTTCCCCATCACACGGTGTACCATCTTCTGCGTTTCTCATGCACGTTTTCGATGTAGGAAGATGCCCTTGAACCTGTAGATTTGGGACCCATGGGATGGGTACCATGCAGTATTACTTTAAAGGGTCTGTGTTGGCTCACCCAACCTCACCAAACCTCTCAACCCCAAGAGTGTCCACCCTTATGTCTCAATTAGCTGTGGGTCTTGATATGGTCAATCCAGGTTGCAACACAGACCCTGAACAATATTGTAAGAATTTCTCTCTCTTTCATTGTCTTTGTTTCACGGGTTTTGAAAAGTAATTTATTTTTATAATGGGGTTTAGCTGCTTTTCACGGCTGTGTTTATGCCGCTTTACACCCCCTTGACTCACTTACAGAGAGATATCAATACATAGGTTTGAAGATTCTTACTAGTCAGATATATTCTTGTGCGGTGAATAGGGGTTGTTGAGTCCAGTTCACTGAGCAAGGAGTAGGTCTTGTCTATTACATATTGGGTTTATGGAACGGTATCTGAGCTAATTTGAAACCCTTGTTTTATGCATCACCCCACCTCACCTTTCCCATTCAGCAGCCATAGTGTGTTTTCTAAACGTGTGACTCTGTTCTGTTTTGTAATTCAGTTCAAGCGTAGCGGTTTTTACATTCCCTCTATAAGTGATATCTTATGATAAGTGTCGTTTTCTGTGTGACTTATTTCACTTAGAATCGTCGTACCTAAATCCACTCATCGTGCTGCTACTAGCCTTATGACGTTGATCTCATGCCTGAGTGATATTCCATTGTACATGAGGACCACAACTTTTTTATCCATTTTTCTCTTTCCTAGGATATTTAAGGTGTAATGAAGTGGAGTTTCTTGTAACCAGAGCAGCACTAAGCTTTGGGTTGCCTGTGTCTTTTTGATTTTTAATTTTCCCAATTTATACGCCCATGAGTGGAAGTGCCCTATTCTCTCTAGCTCTGTTTTTTAGATGTTTTAGGAAACACCATACCCTTCTCCAGACTCGCCATTGGCAATTTACATCCCGCCCATCAGTGTAACAAGGCTCCCTTTCCTCCTTGGCCTCTCCTGGATTTCTTGGTTTTACACTTTTTCAGGAAGTTCCTTTTGACCGATGGGAAGTGAGACCTCTTTGTAGTGCTGATTTGCATTTCCGGCTTGCTTGGTTTGCCTATAAGGGCCTATGCGTTTTTTTCTGAATTTATTCAGGAAAAAACGCATACGCCCTTTTTGGCCAAGTGCATCCTTGTCGACGTTTGGCCGCTTTTCATGTGCTTTAGTGGCTATTCGAATCTAACTCCTGAAATTTGTTTCCTGCAATTCTGCCTTGCTTTCCAATCCTTTTCGTTGCCTTCCCTCTATATAGTTTTGGACGATAATTATAATTTAAAACTCTGCAGGTTTGTGAATTGCAGTGCCCCTGAGCTCCATTTTTCAACTCGCTTTTTGGGAGCTTCCCGCAGAGCCGCTGGTTTGCTTCTGGCCCTGCTCTGGTTCTCAGTGGCAGGCTACGCCTTTGCTTAATTCTTCTTCCTGATTGGAAATTAGAGTGACATGTGCCTGTCCGAGCATCTAGGGCTTGGCTCTCCTTGTTTCTCCTCCTTCCCCTTTTTCCTTTGGACAAATTCCAAATTCTGTGCAACTGGATGTTGAAGGTGCTGACATCCTCAAGTGGGGAGATTTTAAGGAAAAAGGCTGGAGGGGTGAATCCAACAACCAGGAAATTAGGAGTTTTGGTTCCTTTTCCAAAATCTTCCTGATCCAACCGTGTTCCATCTTCTGGGTGTCACAGGCATGTTTTAGCTGTAGGAAAGGTCCCATGTATGTAAGGCGAACACCAGGGATTTTTTCCAAATCAGTGTCTCCCCAAGCTCCAATCTGGGGAATTTTTAAGCTACTGGTACATGTGTGTTCATTAAGGGACTTGGGCTGTAGGCAGAGTCCGAACTTTAGATGATTGAAGTCTTCAGGTTCAGAAACGCTCACCATCGGCCTCCTTTAGTTTCCATTTTATCTGTAGTTGATAGATGATGTCGATAGAGATATCTATTGTTTTTCAGATTATTTCCCCTTAGGGGTCATTAAAAAATATTGAGTATAGTTCCCTGTGCTATACAGTAGATCCTTGTTGATGATATATTTTATACATAGCAGTGTGTATATGTTAATCCGAAACTGTTAATTTATCCCTCCTCCCACCTTTCCCCTTTGGTAATAAAAAAATATAAGATTTTATACTTCTCAGAAATCTAGGAGCTGAAAGAGAGGTATCATTTTCAATGGAAAATCATTCAAAACAAGGTTGAAACTTCAACCAAGATTATTAGATGTACATCCTTGGAAAGAAATCACTGCATTTCACTACTGTTGACCTGACAAATAAGACAAACCCCTCCACTGAACTTGCTTATAATAAAGTGATGGAAATATCAAATGGAAGTGTTAGAAACATCTTATTTTACACGAGCCTTATACACTGCTCTATGTTAATTACAGTTTGGCTCACACATCTGTTCATTGAAGTTACAATGTTCTCAAATTCTGTTACTGATCCTGCAGAGTGGGCCCCAACAAGGGTCTCCCTGCCCAGTGTCATTGGAGCCAACAGATCGAGACTGACTTTGGTTCAGAAGCAAAGGAAAACTTTATATTTTAATCAGAGAATGGAGAGGTGAGAGTGTGTGCTCCCCTGCGGGTTGTGGGCCGGGCTGCTGTGTAGGGATCCTGTCAGCATCAGCCAGAGGGAGGGGGCAGAGCTCTCGAGGGCCGGGTTGGCTGGAGCTCAGGCTCTATGTCGCAGAGTCTGCACAGGGCCCCACGAGCTGAGGTGTCGGCCCAGGCATCTTGCACTAGGAAATCGGGTCTGAAGTGCCGGGTGTGGGACCTCTGCATGTGGAAACCTAGGAGCAAGTGAAATTAGACAAAGTAAAAAGGACAAAATGGTTAGACTTTATTTTATTGCCCAGATTCTATTTTTATCTCCCAGGAATTTTTAATGGGCTTTGCCAGTGACAAAGCCCTCCTCTGCCTTTTGTCCCATTCCTCATTCGTGGGGCACTGAGGGTGCAGACACCTCTTCTGTAAATGCTTCGTGCTGAGTTGGGTGTCCTCATACCTGGGGGGAGGGGCAGGACTTCTCTCCAGCAGCCTCCAGGTGAGGTGGATTGTCCCCAGGCCTCCTCCCTCACTGCTCGTCTGCCTGAGCACCAGCATTGGAAGTTTCATAGATTCTAATGACCTTTAAGGGTCCAGGAAAGAGATGTTCAGAGACGTTGCGGGGGGGTGGGCGGTTTTACCCTGCTCCACATTGGTTCGACCCCCTTAGGCTGACGGTTTCTGCCAGCCTAGATGCTCTGACCAGTAGTCTGCGCCTTCTTCAGTTAGGCCACTGAATTAACGTACAAACAGCACCAGGTATCAGAGCCCTGCTTGCTCAACTCCCAGACAGTCCAGGGCTGGTGGTGATCCAGGACCATGACGGCCACTCAGTCAACGGCCTTTTGAAGTAGCCAGGAGTACAGCCGGTCTCATTGGCCTCCGTCACCGCAGTGTCTGTAGGCTTTTCTATGGTGGCAGCGTTATTTACGGTTCCCCTGCCAAGTTTATTAGCTCCGCTCTGGGTGCAGTAAGTCCTGTAAGCAATAGTCTGCTCTTTTGGGGCACACTCTTGTTGTTTTCTGAGAGAAACTCCAGGTCAAGTGACGGTCACACGAGTCGTCATGGGGGCCCATTGCCCCCGGTTGTCTCTCTGGAGGTTGGTGTTGGACGGCCTCCTCACTCGAGGCCATTGTGCCCACGGAGCAATCCTGCAACTTCAGGGCATGGTGGGTGGTTAGGATCACCAAGTGGCATCCTTTACCCTTAGGAGGGAGCTGGCCTTGCGGGCTGCTGATTTCCAGGTTTTTAGATACCCCCAGTATCCTGGTCAGATGGAGTGGCTGGCCAATGCCTGGAGGGCATTCTTGCATTGTTCCATTTCAAGTGGTCCCAGTTTTTGCACTAATACTCCAAGGGTGATTCGCCTTGGACCAGGAATGTAAAGGTCAAAGGGTTTAGCTAACTTAGGGAGGTCCAGGGCAAGGGTCTGAATTGACTGCACTTTCCCTTCTTGAAAGGCTGCTTCTGGATTCTATTCAAAAGGATCATCATCTTTTCCTTTCAGTGTTTCATATAGAGGCCCAGTTATTGGACTGTAGTTAGGGATCCAGATGCAGCAAACCCCGGTCTCCCCAGGAACCCCTAAGCTGTCTTCTAGTTTTAGGAAGGGTGAGGCTGCAAATGGCTTCTTCCCTTTCCTGGGGTGGGCTTCTCCGACCTTCTGTGTGAATGAAACCCAGGAAGGTCACCTTAGTTTGTGATATTTGAGCCTTTTTCTTGGACACCTTCTATCTTTTATTGGCTAGGTAGTTCAGAGGCCTCCTTAGTCGGGCTGGTGATCAGAATGTCATCTGCATATTGAAGGAGGGTTCCCTTCTCCAGAGGTAGATCTTTTAGGTCTTTAGCTAACGTTTCCCAAAAGATGGTGTGGGGATTTTTGAACCCCTGGGGCAGGACGGCCCAGCAGCATTGTTTTTGTTGTATGTTGAGTCCTGCCACTCACAGCCAAAATTTCTTGTGACTCTGGGACTAATGGAATACAGAAGAAGGCATCATTGAAGTCTAATACAGAATACCATGTCCTGGTGTATGGTAGAATGACCAGCAGGGTGTAGGAATTTGGAACTACTAGATGTATATCCTCTGCGGCTTCACTGACTGTCCTGTCGTCCTCTACCAGGTACCCAGCAGCCCACGGGGCTCTTGTGGTCAGGCCCCTCCCAGGATATGGAGCTCACCTGGGCAGGTACCCAGCAGCCCATGGGACTCTCAGTGTTAGGCCACTCCCAGGATATGGAGTTCACCTGGGCATGTACCCAGCAACCCATGGGGCCCTCATGGTCAGGCCCCTCCCAGGATATGGAGCTCACTTGGGCAGGTATGCAGCAGCCCACAGGGCTCTCGTGGGCAGGCCCCTCCCTGGATATGGACCTCCCCTGGACAGGTACCCTGGCAGGGCTGGGCACACAGGAACCGTGCACATAGCCCTCATTGCAGAGCACCCCCCGCACAACTGTAGCTCAGAGCTGACACAGAGCACCTCAGAGCAGAGCTTGAACTAACAAACAGCAGCTCCAACAGGTCTGTGACCCTAGGCTTCACTCTGTGCGGCCTCCCTCTGCCTGGTCTTCCAGGGGCTTCCACTGCAGCCGGGGCACCAGGCCTCTGTCTCCACCCACCACCCCTCCTCTCCCTGACTCCTGGGTTCCTCTCATTAGCAGAGGGTCTTCTTGAAGTTGTCTCCCACTCATGGACCAGATGAAATGATTAGAAAACAAGCCAGGGCTGCCGCCCCTTATCTATCCTGACTCTCGGGACCCTACACCTGTTCCTTGGATCTGGCCGGTGCAGCAAGGCCCATTTTCTGCAACTCTGAGCCCCTGAGGGGCGAGGATTAGCTGACCTTTGCAGCCTGACACGGCCGGCCAGGCCTTCCCAGGTGTGCCTGGGTTGAGGTCAATATAAACACCCCTCCAGGCAGCAAAAGCCTCTGCAGCTGTGCCTGACGCCATATTCTCTGCCCCGTCAGCAGTCTTGGGGTTGGGATGGTGGGAGGGAGTAGGGCCCACGGCTCTATGAGTGGCCCGGTGTGACTGGGGCTCTGCTGGACTTCCTGCAGGAGTTGCCGGGCTGCCACCTGCTAAAGAAGAGGATGTGTCACCGATATTTCCTGCTGGAATTTCTCCCCGGGCAGAGGTGAGGAAGGAAAAAAGCAGTGGGGGCCGGGACAGGAGGGGTACCTCAGGCAGGGAAATGGAAAGGTTCCAGACGAGTGCCCGGAGCCAGGACCATCCTGGCTGGCCTGCAGGCACCAAGTCAGCCTGCGTGTCCAAGCCCCTTCCTCTAGCTTTTAAAGTCTTTGCACACATTCAGGTGTTTTACCTGGGAAGGGTGGGAAAAGTTCAGCAGGAACTGGCCTGGGGCTCAGCTCACATTTACTCAGAGACGCCTCCTCACGGTCCCCCAGCTTTGCAATGAGGACGCTCCTTGTGTTGGGGCTGCTGGCTGCATGGGAAATGATTCCCCACCTGTGACCAACTTCAGAATTGTTTACCACTGGAGCAAGTGCCCTGATAGGGTTTTCCTCTGTATGACCGGTGGGTTCTGTTTTTGTTTTTTTCTTTTTTGGTTCAAGGTAAGTTTTATTCCTCTTTTTGTATTTATGGATATAAGCATGGAAATAATTCATTCATATAAATATTTCTATGGGAAGGACAGAACTTTTTTTCTGTTTTATTTTTTTAAGTACTAATTATTTTTTAATTTTTGAATTTATTTTATTCATTTTTTTATACAGCAGGTTCTTATTGGTTATCTATTTTATACATATAAGTGTATATATGTCAATCCCAGGCTCGCAATTCATCCCACCACCACCACCCTGCCACTTTTCCCCCTTGGTGTCCATACATTTGTTCTATACATCTGTGTCTCTATTTCTGCCTTGCAAACCGGATCATCTGTACCATTTTTCTAGGTTCCACATGTATGCGTTAATATACGATATTTGTTTTTCGCTTTCTGACTTACTTCACTCTGTATGACAGTCTCTAGATCTATCCACGTCTCTACAAATGACGCAACTTCATTCCTTTTTATGGCTGAGAAATATTGCATTTTATATATGTAGCACATCTTTTCCGTTCGTCTGTCTATGGGCACTTAGGTTGCTTCCATGACCTGGCTATTGTGAATAGTGCTGCAGTGAACATTGTGGTGAATATGTCTTTTTTTTTTTTTTTTGAATATGTCTTTTTGAATTATGGTTTTCTCTGGGTATATGGCCAGTAGTGGGATTGCTGGGTCATATGGTAATTCTATATTTAGTTTTTTAAGGAACCTCCATACTGTTCTCCATAGTGACTGTATCAACTTACATTTCCACAAATAGTGTAAGAGGGTTCCCTTTTCTCCACACCCTCTCCAGCATTTGTTGTTTGTAGATTTTCTGATGATGCCCATTCTAACTCGTGTGAGGTGATAACTCATTGTAGTTTTGGTTTATATTTCTCTAATAATTAGTGATGTTGAGCAGCTTTTCATGTGCTTCTTGGTCATCTGTATGTCTTCTTGGGACAAATGTCTATTTACGTCATCTCCCCATTTTTGGATTGGGTTGTTTGTTTTTTTACTGTTGAGCTGCATGAGCTGTTTATATACATTGGAGATTAATCCTTTGTCCATTGATTCGTTTGCAAATATTTTCTCCCATTCTGAGGGTTGTCTTTTCGTCTTGTTTGTAGTTTCCTTTGCTTTGCAAAAGCTTTTAGGTTTCATTTGCTCCCATTTGTTTATTATTGTTTTTTATTCCATTACTCTAGGAGGTGGATCAAAAAAGACCTTGCTGTGATTTATGTCAAAGAGTATTCTTCCTATGTTTTCCTCTAAGAGTTTTCTAGTGTCCGGTCTCACATTTTGGTCTCTAATGCATTTTGAGTTTATTTTTTGTGTATGGTGTTAGGGAGTGTTCTAATTTCATTCTTTTACATGTAGCTGTCCATTTTTCCCAGCACCACTTATTGAAGAGACTGGCTTTTCTCCATTGTATATCCTTGCCTCCTTTGTCATAGATTAGTGGGTCATAGGTGTGTAGGTTTATCTCTGGGCTTTCTTTTTTTTTTTTTTTTCTTTTACATCTTTATTGGAGTATAATTGCTTTACAATTGTGTGTTAGTTTCTGCTGTATAAAAAAGTGAATCAGCTATGCGTATACATATAACACCATATCCCCTCCCTCTTGCACCTCCCTCTCACTCCCTTATCCCACCCTTTTAGGTGGTCACAAAGCACAGAGCTGATCTCCCTGTGCTATGTGGCTGCTTCCCAGTAGCTATCAATTTTACATTTGGTAGTGTATATATGTCCATACCACTCTCTCACTTTGTCCCAGCTTACCCTTCCCCCTCCCCATGTCCTCAAGTC
Source organism: Balaenoptera acutorostrata (assembly GCF_949987535.1). Lineage (NCBI taxonomy): Eukaryota > Metazoa > Chordata > Mammalia > Artiodactyla > Balaenopteridae > Balaenoptera > Balaenoptera acutorostrata. The sequence goes on from NW_026646383.1 coordinate 192,648, forward strand.
CTTTCTCTACGTCTGTGTCCTTAATCCTTTCCTGCCCCTAGGTTCTACATAAACTTTTTTTTTTAGATTCCATATATATGTGTTAGCATACAGTGTTTGTTTTTCCCTTTCTGACTTACTTCACTCTGTAGGACAGACTCTAGATCCATCCACCTCACTAAAAATAACTCAATTTCGTTTCTTTTTATGGCTGAATCATGTTCCATTGTATATATGTGCCACATCTTCTTTATCCATTTATCTGTTGATGGACACTTAGGTTGCTTCCATGTCCTGGCTATTGTAAATAGAGCTACAGTGAACATTGTGGTACATGACTCTTTTTGAATTATGGTTTTCTCAGGGTAAATGTCCAGGAGTGGGTTTGCTGGGTTGTATGGTAGTTCTATTTTTAGTATTCAAGGAACCTTCATATAATTCTCCCTAGTGGCTATATCAATTTACATTCCCACCAACAGTGCAAGAGGGTTCCCTTTTCTCCAATTAATGCCTCTCCAGCATTTATTGTTGGTAGATTTTTTGATGATGGCCATTCTGACTGGTGTGAGGTGATACCTCGCTGTAGTTTTGATTTGCATTTCTCTAATGATTAGTGATGTTCAGCATCCTTTCATGTGTTTGTTGGCAACCTGTATATCTTCTTTGGAGAAATGTCTATTTAGGTCTTCTGCCCATTTTTGGATTGGGTTGTTTGGTTTTGTGATATTGAGCTACATGAGCTGCTTTTTGGAGATTAATCATTTGCCATTTGCTTCATTTGAAAATATTTTCTCCCATTCTGATGGTTGTCTTTTCATCTTGCTTATGTTTTCCTTTGCTGTGCAAAAGAATTTATGTTTCATTAGGTCCCATTTTTTAATTTTTGTTTTTATTTCCATTTCTCTAGGAGGTGGGTCAAAAAGGATCTTGCTGTGATTTATGTCATAGACTGTTCTGCTTATGTTTTCCTCTAAGAGTTTTATAGTGGCTGGTCTTATATTTAGGTCTCTAATCCATTTTGAGTTTATTTTTGTGTATGATGTTAGGGAGTGTTCTAATTTCATTCTTTTACATGTAGCTGTCCAGTTTTCCCAGCACCACTTACTGAAGACACTGTCTTTTCTCCGTTGTATACCCTTGCCTCCTTTGTCATAGATTAGTTAACCATAGGTACGTGGGTTTATCTCTGTGCTTTCTATCCTGTTCTATTGACCTATATTTCTGTTTTTGTGTCAGTACCATATTATCTTGATTACTGTAGCTTTTTAATATAGTCTGAAGTCTGGAAGTCTGATTCCTCCAGCTCTTTTTTTCCCCCTCAAGACTGCTTTGGATATCCAGGGTCTTTTGTGTCTCCCTACAAATTTTAAGATTTTTTTTTCTTGTTCTGTAGAAAATGCCAAAGGTATTTTGATCGGGATTGCATTAAATCTGTAGATTGCTTTGGGTAGTATAGTCATTTTCACAATATTGATTCTTCTAATCCAAGAACATGGTATATGTCTCCATCTGTTTATATCATCTTTGATTTCTTTCATCAGCGTCTTATAGTTTTCTGAGTACAGGTCTTTTACTTCCTTAGGTAGGTTTATTCCTAGGTATTTTATTCTTTTTGTTGCAGTGGTAATGGGATTGTTTCCTTAATTTCTCTTTCTGATCTTTCATTGTTAGTGTATAGGAATGCAAGCAATTTCTGTGCATTAATTTTGTATCCTGCAACTTTACCAGATTCATTGATTAGCTCCAGTGGTTTTCTGGTGGCATCTTTAGGATTCTCTATCTATGATATCATGTCATCTGCAAACAGTGACAATTTTACTCCTTCTTTTCCTTTTTGTATTCCTTTTATTTCTTTTTCTTCTCTGATTGCCATGGCTAGGATTTCCAAAACTATGTTGAATAGCAGTGGTGAGAGTGGACATCCTCGTCTTGTTCCTGATCTTAGAGGAAACGCTTGCAGTTTTTCACCATTGAGAATGGTGTTTGCTGCAGGTTTGTCATATATGACCTTTATTATGTTGAGGTAGTTTCCCTCTATGCCCACACTCTGCAGAGTTTTTATCGTAAATGGGTGTTGAATTTTCACAAAATCTTTTCCTTCATCTATTGAGATGATCATATGGTTTTATTCTACAATTTGTTAATACGGTGTATCACATTGATTTGTGTATATTGAAGAATCCTTGCATCCCTGGGATACACCCCACTTGATCATGGTGTATGATCCTTTTAATGTGTTGTTCGATTCTGTTTGCTAGTATTTGATTGAGGATTTTTACATCTATATTCATCAGTGATATTGGTCTATAATTTTCTTTCCTTGTAGTATCTCTCTCTGATTTTGGTATCAGGGTGATGGTGGTCTCATAGAATGAGTTTGGGAGTGTTCCTTCCCCTGCAATTGTTTTGAAGAATTTGAGAAGGTTGGGTGTTAGCTCTTCCCTAATGTTTGATAGAATTCACCTGTGATGCCATCTGGTTCTGGACTTTTGTTTGTTGGAAGATTTTTAATCACAGTTTCAATTTCCTTGCTTGTGATAGGTTTGTTCATATTTTCTATTTCTTCCTGGTTCAGTCTTGGAAGGTTATCCCTTTCTAAGAATTTGTCCATTTCTTCCAGGTTGTCCATTTTATTGGCATAGAGTTGCGTGTAGTAGTCTCTTAGGATGCTTTGTATTCCTGTGGTATCTGTTGTAACTTCTCCTTTTTCACTTCTAATTTTGTTGATTTGAGTCCTCTCCCTCTTTTTCTTGAGTCTGGCTAAAGGTTGATCATTATTGCTTATCTTCTCAAAGAACCAGCTTTTAGGTTTATTGATCTTTGCTTTCGTTTTCTTTGTTTCTATTTCATTTATTTCTGCTCTGATCTTTAAGATTTCTTTCCTTCTACTAACTTTGGGTTTTGTTCTTCTTTCTCTAGTTCCTCTAGGTGTAAGGTTAGATTGTTTATTTGAGATTTTTCTTGTTTCTTGAGGTAGGCTTGTATTGCTATAAACTTCCCTCTTAGAACTGCTTTTGCCGCATCCCATAGGTTTTGGATCATCGTGTTTTTGTTGTCATTTGTCTCTAGGTAGTTTTTGATTTCCTCTTTGATTTCTTCAGTGATCTCTTGGTTATTTAGTAACGTATTGTTTAGCCTCCATGTGTTTGTGTTTTTTACGGTTTTTTTCCGTGTAATTGATTTCTAATCTCATAGCATTGTGGTCGGAACAGCTGCTTGACATGATTTCAGTTTTCTTAAATTTACTGAGGCTTTGTGACCCAAGATGTGATCTATCCTGGAGAATGTTCCGTGTGCAGTTAAGAAGAACGTGTAATCTGCTGTTTTTGGATGGAATGTCCTATAAATATCAATTAACTCTATCTGGTCTATTGTGTCATTTAAAGCTTGTGTTTCCTTATTAATTTTCTGTCTGGCTGATCTCCACTGGTGTAAGTGAGCTGTTAAAGTCCCCCACTATTATTGTGTTACTGTTGATTTCCTCTTTTATAGCTGTTAGCTGTTGCCTTATACATTGAGGTGCTCCTATGTTGGGTACATATATATTTATAATTGTTATATCTTCTTCTTGGATTGATCCCTTGACCATTATGTAGTGTCTTTCCTTGTCTCTTGTAACATTCTTTATTTTAAATTCTATTTTATCTGATATGAGTATTGCTACTCCAGGTTTCTTTTGATTTTCATTTGCATAGAGTATATTTTTCCATCGCCTCACTTTCAGTCTGTATGTGTCCCTAGGTCTGAAATGGGTCTCTTGTAGACAGCATATATATGGGTCTTGTTTTTGTATCCATTCAGCGAGCCTGTGTCTTTTGGTTGGGACATTTAGTGCATTCACATTTAAGGTAATTATCGATATGTATGTTCCTATTACTATTTTCTTAATTGTTATGGGGTTGTCTTGGTGGGTCCTTTTCTTCTCTTGTGTTTCCCACTTAGAGAAGTTCCTTTAGCATTTGGTGTAGAGCTGGTTTCATGCTGCTGAATTCTCTTAGCTTTTGCTTGTCTGTAGGGCTTTTGATTTCTCCATCAAATCTGAATGAGATCTTTGCAGGGTGGAGTACTCTTGGTTGTAGGTTCTTCCCTTTCATCACTTTAAATTGATCA